>NW_019525138.1:4530306-4534978 GCF_002814215.2 Seriola lalandi dorsalis
GGGGGGGTCTCTTACAAGTCTGTGCCCAGGGGCCCGTTTTGGCATAAATTATATGGTTCTGAACGTATAAGAGAGTTCAACATTATTGCAGTTTGATCCTCAGAGGGTTTCAGTACTCTATATTCCTTATTTCTAATATTTCTCCCGTGGGTTCAGTGTGATTACTAATGTCTGCTTCTCTTCTCAATTTCAACACATTCCAGCGACAAAATTAACTGGTCCATTTTATCCACAAGCACGTGTTGGATATTATGAGATTTACTGAGATTTGGTATTTTTTCTACAGAGAACTCTTTTCCATCTTTTACAGTAAAGAGATTGGATTCTTTGTGGTGAAAATGTGGCCTTTAAATTTAAAAGTATTTGACATGACAATATTTCTTTTTTTCATCCGAGCCAAAGTAGTAACCAAAGAATGTGGATATTCAGGCCGAGCAAGCTGCAACTAATTAGCTTCCACTTCGTTTGCAGCCACCAAGAGACAAGGTTACCATCAGTTCCTCTGTTTCTCTGCACACGGTACAGAGCTGATCCACTATGTTTATATGGCTTTAAAGCAATTTTTATGCCTGCTGTAATAGATGACCAAACCACAAACACTAAACTTCTGGGTGTTGTCCTTGGTGCACATATTCACAATATGTGAACCTATTCAGTCACTCAGTGACATGAGAAACACCAAAAGGTTACAACAGACAAACTGTCTTCTCTCAGTGAGAACCTTCTCTATTACAGAACAGGACATAGTACGATGAATTAGAGTCCCAGAACTAATATATTTAAAAAAAAAAAAAAAAGTTCTGTATAGTATAGTATAATTAATAATTCATGGCACGTATGTATATATTTTAAATTCTATTATTTATATCATTTTATTTAATTATTTTTTATTCAGATATTATTTTTAATATTTGTACTCTAAAACCAAAAAATGTTCTTCTTCTCTTTATCATTGTACTTCTAGTAGTAGTACTTCTAGTAGTAATAGTAATATTAATACTAGTAGTGATAGTGGTGGTTGTGGTGACAATATCCTGCCTCTCCCTCCCAACATTCACTTTACAAAAATGTAATCTTTTTCATGTGAAATGGTGTTTTGAAAAAAAAAAAAACCCCAAAAAACATTTTTTCCAAACACCACACAAACATCAGACCCAGGCATGCGGTTTTTAGAAACATGTCACATGTGTTTTTTGTAATAATAAAATAAACAATAAGAACATATTCAATACAGAAAATAAATGATGGTGATGTTTTTTTTAAATATAAAGATATTTGTGAAGATAAACTGAAATTGTGTTCATCCTCAGACAGACAAGGTTTCAGTGCTTATCGCAGTTAAGCACAGTGAGACAGAGGAAGTAGTAGTAGTGGTATTAGTGGTGGTGTAAGTAGTAGGACAGTATTAAGTGGCTTTAGGTGGAGACAAGGGCAGTTAAAGGAGTGGGCTCTTAAAAGCTTGAGTGGATGTAGCTGCTGTCCTCAGTTCCAGAGGGAGATTACTTCAAAGTTCAGGTGCATGAGTACAAAAGTCGGCTTCTCAGCTCCACAGCCAGAGACTATGAATCCATGAAAAGATTTACTGACACGTAAAAAGCATCTTAAAGTTACTGCAGAGAGGGGTGATGCGAATTCTTGTCTCTGCTCCAATTACAGTTAACATGAAGGGGCCGTGAACCGGGCTCAAAAACCCACAATACTAAATCTGCTAAGCAGCAAACTTAGTCCACGTCTTGACCCATTTACACGAGACATCACAAGTACAAAATGTATTTCACAGGTAGAGGAGACCTGTAACAGCTACAAGCCAAGTGTGTGAGACGGATAAAGTTATAACCAGCGTTGCTGCTGAAAATGCTAAATAGAAATAAATCCGACATCCATTTGTGAGGTTTGAACGTGTCTCTTCCTCTGAATAGCAGTACTATGAAACATCACTTCCATGAATCGGGGTACCAGGCTGGATTTCCAAAATTAGATCCAGACAAATCCTCGACTTAAGTTGCTGAGCCATAGGAGGCTGTTTGCATGGTTCCACTTACCAGAACAAGTCTGAATTTATCAAACTGGTCATAGTGTTAACCCCTGTAGACCCACACTCCACTGGAGAGCCCTTTTCTCACTCTTTTAGCTTCATGGTGTTATTATTATTGTCCGTATTATTACTGCTGCAAAAATGAAATTCCCTCCTGGGGATTAATGAATTACCTATCCACCCACCTGCCTGACATCGAATACAATTATGTAAAGAGCCACAATACTCCATCAGTCCTTAAAGGTAGCAGTGTCCCTGCCTGACAATTGAAAAGTAATGCTATCCAGTTAAGTTCAGTAAAAGTACCAATACATTATTACAAAAATACTCCATAACTAGTCCTGCTTGAAAAACCCTACTTCAGTAAAAGTACGGAGGCATTATTGGTAAAATATCCCAGTACAAGTACATGTTACCCCCACCAAGGAGGTTATGTAGTCACCCATGTCTTTGTTTGTCAGCAGGATTAAGCAAAAACTACTGAACTGATTTGCACCAAACTTGTTGGAGGGATGGTTCATGGGCCAGTGACAAACCCATTACATTTTGGTGCTGATCCGTTTAAAAGGGCAGGATCCAGGAATTTCTTAAAAATCGCCGCCCTTAACATTGTGCAGTTTTTTGTCACTTTCGAGAATTTCTCAGGAAATAAAGTTTGGATCCTGATGTAAAAAAATTATTTATTTATGGTGTTGGGATGAATGAGGTAGAACAATTTGGTGCAGATCCAGATGTCACGTTTTATGTTATCTGGACCCAAATGAAGACCAAACACAAATGCTGGAAGGTGGAGTGAAACGACTTTACTAAAAACATAAGTAGCATAGGAGTAAGGGATGCAAGGAAACATCAACAATCCAAGCAGAAATTCCACAGGGTGAAGCAGGGTAAAGCAGGGTAAAGCAAGGTAAAGCAGGGTAAAGCAAGTTAAAGCACAGTAAAGCACAGTAAAGCAGGGTAAAGCAAGGTAAAGCAGGGTAAAGCGGGATAAAGCGGGGTAAAGCAGGGTAGAGCGGGGTTAAGCAGGGTAAAGCAAGGTAAAGCAAGGTAAAGCAGGGTAAAGCAGGATAAAGCGGGGTACAGCGGGGTAAAGCAAGGTAAAGCAAGGTAAAGCGGGGTACAGCGGGGTTAAGCAAGGTACAGCGGGGTAAAGCAAGGTAAAGCGGGGTACAGCGGGGTTAAGCAAGGTACAGCGGGGTAAAGCAAGGTAAAGCAAGGTAAAGCGGGGTTAAGTAGGGTAAAGCAGGACGAACCGACTCTGACCAAGGGGAGCACAGAGACTAAATAGACACAAGGGAAGCGAGGGTGATTGAACACAGGTGAAACACATTGGGGCGTTGCAGACAATCAAATTGGAGGGAAACAGGACAGAGACAGGAAGCAAAAACATCATGACACACAAGGAAAGTAACTACAAAATAAAACAGGAAATGACCATCACCAAACCAATAAAGTCCAAACACAAATTGTCCGTCACAGCAAACCATGACACCAGATAATAATCCAGATCTGACAGACGTGACGGATTGTTGAATGAACTGAATTTTTTTAAAATAGAAATAAAACTTTAATGAACAATGCATCTTGTTTTAGAGGCTGATCATATGTTTTGTATGAAAAATAATCTGCAACACAACTTGTAACTATCTGATAGATGTATTAGAGATAGAAAAGGTAAAAGGTACAAAGGTAGCATTAGATATCAGTGGTAGATAGAGAAGACGTACTCAAGTTCTATTCTTGAATACAGTTTTGAAGTACTACACTTATTCTACTGTCTTTATACACAAAAAACAACTTGCACTTTCCCTTGTGCTTCGGGTTAAATGGTGTCATTTGCCATTTGCTAAATACAGTACATGACATTTGAGAGACCTCCAGATGATGTCACTCAACCAGGAAACACATATGACTCCCTTTTTTTTCCCCCGACTGACATGTTTGACCTGATCACAGACATGACTGACGTTCCATATGTGCGTACATGCTGTAAAACCCCATCGCCTTAAAGGAAAAGTTTGACATTTCGGGGGGTAATAGGCTTATTCTCTCTCTGATAGACTAACAGTCTGATGCGATGAGATATATGACTGATATAAATCTCATCCAACTCTAAAATGTCAAACTATTCCTTTTGATTCAGGGGTAAAATCATTGTGTTACTTTAAAGTACAACAGGATACAAGGCCTACCGATGTGTACAGTTAACACAATCATGTACAAAACAAACAATAATTACCATGATATTTCACAATATTTTACTGTGTGGCTAATGAAGTAGTTCAGAAAATATATAATGAAGACATGAAAGGCAAAGGTTGGAAAATAAACTCCACTGAACAGGAGAAAATCCAGGTCTGAAGATCAGAAAAGTTGAGTCAACCTTTCCTGCTGAGACTGGAGAGAAGCCTAATTGGAGCGATCAACAAGCGCCAGTCATGCAAATCCTCCTCTATATCTCAGCCGCTCTCCCAGACGATTACAGTACATCGTCAAACATATGACAGACGTCCAGGGGGCGTTGTCCAGACCGCTCAGCTGTTGATTCATGACAGGTGCTCGTGGCGCTGCACGCCCTCCTCTGAGTTCGTGACTCAGCCTGGCACAACATTGTCTTGTGTTGTTACACCCCACCCC
>NW_019525138.1:4534998-4563645 GCF_002814215.2 Seriola lalandi dorsalis
CCCGGAAACCCCTTCCACCATTTGTTGCCAAGCTTGACTTTCCCTTAATGTTCCCCCAGAGGGAGGCTATTGGATTTTCACATGTATATTTGTGCATATGTGTGTGTGGGAGCATCCTGTGTTTGTTTATGTGGATGCTCGTTTCTCTGACCTGCTGTGAGTTGCCAGGTCTTGTGCCAGTCATAGAGGATAGAAGAGGAGGAGGAGGAGAAGGAGGAGGAGGAGGAGGAGGGGTAGTTTTATTTAGAGTAGTGCTCGCGGTCAGTGGGGTGGCAAAACCCTCGCCCTGGCTCACCCTCCTGCTCACTCACAGGGAAGGCAATGCATCTTTTTGCTGAATGAGCTGGAGCACGGCCGGCGGAGCATGTGCGCTGAATATTAATTCGCAAGTGCATGTGAGCGTGCAGACATCAAAGATAGAAGAGAGAAAAGGGGGAAGGTCCAGATACGAAGTGACGAGCAGGGTTGTGTCTGTCAGAAATGTGCATGTTTTCAGTAACACTTTATAACAAAGCACGATTTATAGGTTAAATTACACTGAATGAATCAGGTACTAATTAAATATTTACAGGCTCCTACAGGTACTAACTAATTTATTACAGCCCGCAAACCTGATTCTAAACATGTAATGTAAAATGCATGTTGTAGTCTCATTCATTAACAAACTTAACTCCAAATCTTAGGAGACATGATAATAAACCCCCAGGCTGCCCTCTTTTACATTGTATTTTCTGCTACACACGGCATTAATTAATGAATTAAGACGAGTCAAGAGATGTTCATCCATCACTGCGGCAGGTGCTCGTGACAGTTGCGCTGGAGTAGAAAACAAACGTACCTGCCTCTCACATACACCAACCATGGAAGGTTTCTATTGTCATATGAGGAGGGAAAACAACAACATAATAAAGTCATGAATAATAAAACAGGTAAAACATACAGAGCTGAATGTGTAACAAGGAACCACTTCTTTTAATTACACAGATTAATGTATGTGGGCTTGAATTTCATTTATTCTTTCATCACATAAGAGAGAAGGTTGTTAACACTCAAAACATCAGATTTGTTTCCAGTATTTTACCCTGTAGGTGTAAATATATTCACAAAAGTAAAATAACAGTTGTTCCTCCCTTTTCCCCACAGTCTGGTCTTCCACTGTACCACTGGAGCAGATCAGTGTTTTATTGGTGGCTGATTTATATAACAGAATTACCTCATGATAAAATGTTATAGTGTTTTCCCTGCAGTAAGTAGTTGGAAAGTAGATTATTCCTCTCTCCGTGGAACTCGTTTCAACACAGACTGCACAGTTAAACCTTTGAGGTGTCTAATTCTGCAGAACCAAACAGGAGCGAGCCAGAACACACCCAGCATAAAAACTGAGACCAGCCAGACCGCCTGCGATTTCTCAAGAGCTTCTCCAATTTCCAGTTTCTCTTTAACTGAAATGAAGCAAAAGCAAACTTTTCCATGAACAACAGGGTGATGTGTTTTCAGAGCACAGGTACAACTGCTCACCTGAACACTCGCCATTATTTTATTGTGGAAAGTTGCATTAATGTAACTGCTGTCTGGTTAGTTTACTTAGTTACTGAGATTTAAGAGTTGTTAGTGAATAGCGCTGGATTATTTCCCGTTGTACCTGTAGTGGATGAAGTACTCAGGTCCTTTATTTAAGTAAAAGTACCAATACTTCACTGTAAAATACTCCATTACAAGTAAAAGACCTGTATTGAAAATGTTACGTAAAGATCCCATACAGTATAAAGGTAGATGTCCATGTGTTGCTTGATTATAAAGCAGGTCTAGGTTCTATATTAATACTGTGAAAGTATCAAAGCCTCAGCCCACAGAGAAATGCACACAGCCTGTATTCAGAAACTGAGCCTTAAAACCAGTAGTCAGGACTTCCTGTAACTTTGTGATGTCACAACAAAGCAGTCACCTGTCTCAGCCACGCCCCAAGCCCCACCCACCAGGACCCACCATCCAACCTTGCAGGATTTGGTTTGTGTTTAACTGAAATATGCTATATTTTTATTGGATTACTCAGAAAACAGTCACTGACCTGTTGTTACTAGAGCTCCAGAGAGAAGCCTGAGAGAGGAGATGTGAAACTACACTGAGATGGTTTTTGGTTCTTAAAACCTCAAATAGATCTTCTTATGGATCAACACTTCAGATAAAACACAGAAGAAGAGGAAAATATGGAGCTTGAAGTAAAAGTATGAGGAAAATGTACTTGAAGTATTAAAAGTAGTGCTCAATGCAGATCGTTTAGTTCATAGTAAATTCAGTGAACAGCGGCACCCTGGTGGTCAGTCATGACTCCAGTGGCCTGAGTTTGAGTCCAACCCGGGACCTTTCCCCTGTCTCTCCGTCTCTGTCCCCATCATCATAAAGCTAAGTCAGTAAACAGTGAGAAATGCCTATTACAGTTAAGCATTTTGTCCAACCAAAGGAAAAGGCAGCAAAAATATGGTATTTTTCTATGAAAAATTATCATTTAATTTTTGATCAATTTGATGAATAATAAAACTTTTCATATACACAGTTGGGTAGTTAACTCTTCTTCATCTTATATTTTTTTAATAACTTGTAATTGCTTTCACTACAGTTCGTCGTCGATTGTTGTTGTCAGACCTTAATTGTGTTGTTTTTGTGTTCTGTGTGTGTGGTTGTCAAACTATGTTTCTTGTTCTCAGTTGTCGGTGATTAAACAAAGTTAAATTTAATAACTAATCTATAACCAAACATATTTAATGAGCTCTTCCTATATGTTTTATGCAAAATCTTAATTTGTTAAGTAGCTAAAGCTGTAAAATAATTATGGTTTCCCTCTGAGATGTACCGGAGTAGAAGTGTAAAGTGGTGTGAAAACAACAAGCTCGAGTTACGAACATCCGCCACTGCTGTTTAATACTGATTTATAGGTCGAGTCCACTACATCTACATCACAGAGGCGAAGATCGTACCTTTTACTCCACTTAATTTATCAGCTATAGTTACGATTAATGCTGCACAGTTTGCAGATTAATCTTCATAAAAAGAGATGATCAGTCCGCTGCTGTGTTCAGAGAAAAGATAGTTTCACTTTGCAGCAGCAGCAGTGTTGTTTTGTGTCAGTTTCAGTGGCGTGCAGGTGAACCACACCTCTGACGTGCCGCTGCTGTTTGAAAACATCTGTTTTGTTCCTGCTACACACCCACACTGCAGGACACAATACAAAATTTGACAGGAAACAATATTCAGCTGTAAACATGAGCTTTGCTGATTTTACCACAGGCCTGATGCACGATCTGTGAGTTGTACAGTGAAGGAAAAATAAATATTAGACTCTCAGGCTGCAGCTTGGTCCAGTGCTTTTCACACTGACTTCACTTTCACAGGCTCAGAGCTTCTGTGAACAAAAAGCTGACCTGCAAAAACAAGTGAACGCATCATGTTACATCCCAGATTTGTGCAGTTTGTTTTCGTGGTGCCAGAAAATCGGGAGTTTGCTCTCATTCACTGCAAATAATGTGTTATTTTCTTCCCTGCTGATGCTGGTTTTAATTACACCCGTTGCCCCAAATGCACAGAGGAGGATGATGCCTCCTGCAGCCATTGATCCAACGTGTTGAAGTGCTAAGTGTGTGTGACTGAATTTGGGTCAGCATATTTGCTTGTGTAAGGGCGTACAGTTACAGCAGCGTTTCTGCTCTGCAGCCACAAAGAGAACCCTCTGTTCAACGATGCTCGGTGCTAAGCAGCGTGTTTGTAGTGTTTGGAAATAAAATTGAAAAGAGGATCATTTAGCCTCGGGCTTGGAGGGGTGCCTGTGTTCCATCCACATGCACCTACAGCTCCTGTTTCCACAGGGAGGATTTAGCAGCTGGCACAGACCAGCTTCTGTTTTTAACACCCATTCAGAATCAACAATGGCCGGTCACTGAGCGAAGATTAAAACTGATATGTACTATGTGGCGTACATCCATTCAAACAATGAGATCTGCAGTGAGCCTTCGAAGATGCTCCAGAGAATAACCTGTCTGCCGCTACTGTAAATCCTGGCAAATCCCCAGTTTGGCAGCAGCCGCCACGTGAAATCAGCAGTTATTTTGGGGACCTTGAGCTCGTGACCCATGCAAATGGCGTTTTACGATGCTGTCAGTGGCTCGTTCCCTGCAACCTGCAGGAGGACTGCAGGAGAATGTTAATACAGTGGTGCCACTGCATTAGTGAGGTGCACTGTAACAGGATGGAGATGCACTGTGTGAATCTCATGTTATCCATGCATGGATATGTATGAATGTCCTAGACACAAGACATGCTGCTGAAAGATTGAGCTGTAAATTTAACAGTGTGAGAGAGAGAGAGAGTTTTCCAAAAAGCCTCAACATCTGGCCTCCATCCCAACTTCACTACACGTTCAAACATGTTTTCTGCATTTACTATAAAATTCAACCTTTTTTTTTTCCATTAAATCAGCTATTTGTAAGTTTTGCTTTTGCTACATAACTAACGTTAGCATTAACAGCTGTTTACTTACCATGCTTGAAAAGAGCTTCAGCCATTGTTGCGTTCACAATACAAGAAGTTATAATATGGCCTCTGAGCTACATGCTACAGTGACATAGTATCGGAAAGTGACAAGATGGCCTGGCCAGGCTGCAGCTAGCTGGTTAGCACACTAACTTTAGTAGAAAACAAGCAATAGAAATAAAAGCAAAACAAAAGGGTTGTTTTCCACAGCTGGAGACAGCTCTTGTTGAGTAAAGGAATGAAGTTTGATGATGAACTCACAACATTTCTTCTAGACTGGTAAGTAAACAGCTGTTAATGCTAAAGTTAGCTATGTAGCAATAGCAAAACATACAGATAGCTCCTTTAACTTCAGGTCATTTATTAAAGGAATAGTTCAACATTTTAGGAAATTATTTTTATTTGCTTTCTTTCTGAGGGTGAGATGAGGGCTTGATGTCGATCTCCTGTCTGAAGTCAGGAGGCAGTTAGCTTAGCTTAGTTTAGCAAAGCATAAACTGGAAACTGGAAGCAGGCGGAAACTGCTAGCTTAGCTCTCTCAAAGGGAAAATATGAAAGTATGACTGTCAACACTTTTTAAGTTGTCTTATATACACACACAGTGCCTTGTTTGTTTCACTTGCACAAAATCAATAATCTGTGATTTGTAGGGACAGTTGTCAAACCTACCTCTTTACAAACAGCTGTATCCGTCCGCCAAGTGCTTGTTAGCAATGTCTTCAGGAAACAGTTGGTGAACACAGATGCTGGTTTTGGTTTCAGCAACACAACTGCTTCTATAACTAACAAATAATTGTTAGTAACAGTGTGTGGTCATTATATCCACCTTCCACCTTCAAATCCACCTGTAAAACTCCCTCATGCAAACAATACCAGAGGATATAAACAGAGCCATCTCTGCAGTGACATTTATTATTGGTCATAAAATGTTCAGGTGTATATTGTCTGTTTTTATAAGGTAGTTTATAAGTGTATTATATATATATATAACAATAGAAATCCATCTGTCATAATGTTTAGTTTGAGGACACACAGGTCACACAGGAGCAGGTCAGAGTCTATCAAAATGAACCATGTGGCAGTAAAGAATTTGCTGTTTAATTTACGTATTAAAAGATTGGAGATTCAAAATGGCATTACATTTTATTGCATTAGGGGGAGTTTTATACTGAAATTATTTCAGTTTATCCATTCATTAGGGACGTCTTAGGTCTGATTGTAGTGCCGGTTGCCAGATAAAGTCAGTGAACACAAGCTTTGACTTTGGTGTCTTTAAGGAGAGTTACTGTGTATGTGCTGTAATTTAACCAGGTTCATTGACTTTCAGGCTGTGAGGTGTTGACCAAAAGGTGCTGGGTGAATAGATAACGAGCTTCTCAGTTTAAGTTCGAGTTAGACAAATGAGATACAGAGATACGTCTTCGGATTCTTTTTTCTTCTAATGTTCCTGGTCAGACTCAAACTATGTCAACTGCACAAACTTGTCGTACATCGCTCGTTCATGAGATATGATCATTTGAGTAATCAACAGCCCTAAAATGTCCATACAAAACCGTTCTGCTTTGTTCGTGGTGGTGGTCCATGACTAATATGCAAGCTGGTCACTGAGATATCAGACTAGAGGATGTCCCAGCCTCCAGCAGGTGCTGTTACACTGTCAGGTCTTATAACAGGGGATGATACTGAATAGAGACCTGCAGAATGACCCTGAGGCAGCGGGAGGAGGGAGACAGTTTTCCAACAACTACTGAAAGGCAGAAGCTGTCACGTCTCAGGGGTAAGGCTGGACCCAAAATGCAGCCAACACAAGGGAGATGGTGAAAAATGTTTATTAAACAGAAGAACTCACAAAACTGGGGAACCACAGGGAAACACAGGGGATCACAGGAACCAGAAGCACGAGGAAGACAAGGACTGAACTGGTAGCTCTGGGGACAATAACAGCAGCAGAAACTGGGGACAATTACAGACGAACCGACTCTGACCATGGGGAGCACAGAGACTAAATAGACACAAGGGAGGCGAGGGTGGAATAGAAATGCCAAAGTTTTAATTGTCAAGCCATGATAACAATATAGTGAACAGAATATGAAGTTTTTTAATGTTGCGCCTTTATTCCGCCTGTTCTGTATAAAAGTTACAAACACAGAATGAGGGACGTTGTTGTTCCACCTTTAACCTGGCAGTGGAGGTCATCACAGAGCCGGCTTGGCTGGTCAGACGACATGTTCAGCATCATATCGGATTTGTTTGGTTCCATGTAAACAAGCAAGGGTGACATAACAAGGCATCTTCTTAATGTTAATACAGCAGGGTCTCTTTATTAAAGTGGCTTCTATATCTGCGCCTTAAATGTCCCATGTTGTATAAAAGGTAGATATCCATGTGTTGTTTGATTATAGATCAGGTCTAGGTTCTATATTAATATTGTGAAAGTATCAAAGCCTCAGTCCACAGAGAAATACACACAGTCTGTATTCACAAACTGAGCCTTAAAACCAGCAGTCAGGACTTCCTGTAACTTTGTGATGTCACAACAAAGCAGCCACCACTCTCAGCCACACCCCAAGCCCCGCCCACCTGGACCCACCGTCCAACCTTGCAGGATTTGGTTTCTCTGAGTGTTTACCTGAAATCTAATATATTTTCATTGGATCACTCAAAAAACAGTCAGACAATCAGAAGAGAGGCTCAGAGCCTCCTCTCTTCTGATTGGCTCACTGACCTGTTGTTACTAGAGCTCAAGAGAGAAGCCTGAGAGAGGAGATGTGAAATTACAATGAGATGGTTTTTGGTTCTTAAAACCACAAATATATCTTCTTATGGATCAACACTTCAAATAAAACACAGAAGAAGAGGAAAATATGGAGCTTTTAATGACTGAACTGAGGTCGTACAAGACTGAAACAAGAGGGAAACAGCTTTGCACTCTCCAGCACCTTTAAAGCTCAACGATTTCTGGTTTTATGTGGAGTTGTACGCTGTGTGTTTTAGAAGTTCTGGGCTCATGAATGAAGTAGCTATATTAGTTAGTGTGGGTTTACAGACTGCAGCGCTGATCCTAAAACAACAATACTAGCCAATAATGAAATGGTGCCTGGGCATTAAATGCACCTTAATTTGCCTCAGCTGCTCCTTTCACCTCTTCTCATGCAAACTAACAGGAAACAATGGCAAAATAAAAAAATTAATGATCACTCAGTGTTAAAAACACAAAGAGGATTATCACCAGGCTACTTCATGTGCTTATTAGATACAGACACATTCAGTCTTTGTTCTAAAATGTGATGGTGTACTGTCTGTTTTTCATGAAGAGGTTTAACAGCCATAAATCACTCTGTGGTCCAGAGGCAGAGAGAATTTATTTCAAGGTCATGCTTCTTAATTTGAAGGCTCTGCCATTTATACCTCTAAGCCTCTGGCTCGGAGCGAGGACCTCTGCTGTGACGTGCTCCTTTCTGGATGTTTTGTCTGCTTTTTACACATTTGCTTTGTAAACCCATCATTAAAAAATTTGCACTTTAAAAGTGTGCACCTCCTAAACAGAGTGACTTCATCGCTTTGACTCAATTATTTTTTTGAACATTGGACCTGGAGGAAAGTTTTGCAATGATTCATGTCATGCAAATTTGAATTGAATAACAAAAAAGAGGATTATAGGAGTATTTAAAGGTCCCATATTTTCCTCTTCCTCTTTTTATTTGAAGTGTTGATCCATTAGAAGATATATTTGTGGTTTTAAGAACCAAAAACCTTCCTGTAGTTTTACATCTCCTCTCTCAGGCTTCTCTCTGGAGCTCTAGTAACAACAGGTCAGTGAGTCAATCAGAAGAGAGGAGGCTCTGAGCCTCTCTTTTGATTGGCTGACTGTTTTTGGAGTGATTGAATAAAAATTATAGCAGATTTCAGGTAAACACTCAGAGAAACCAAATCCTGCGAGGTTGGATGGTGGGTCCAGGTGACTTACAGAAGTCCTGACGGCTGGTTTTTAAGGCTCAGTGTCTGAATACAGGCTGTGTGCATTTCTCTGTGGACTGAGCAGCTTGATACTTACACAGTATTAATATAGAACCTAGACCTGCTTTATAATCACACAACACATGGACATCTACTTTTATATGATATGGACCTTTAAATCCTGTTTAAGGCAAGTCTGAGAGTGGAAAGTGGATTTTCTTTAAAGAATTAGTGACAAAATCTGGATTCAAATAAATACACTTTAACTCCAGTCCAGTACACAACTTTGTCAATCTTAACTTCTGACTTTGACATAATTCTCCACAGAGAGATTTTAAAGCTCTCTAGGATGTTGCATTTGGGGTTCAGGGAATTTCAAGAGCTAGGTAATCTTGATTGGGGATGACAGTCCCCTTACACTGTCAACATGCTATTTTTACCCAGCTCATTGCACATTATTGCCCTGAGGCAACCCAGTCCTGTTTCATCTCTTAACCCCCCTCGAAACAAAAAAGAAAATAAAGAAAAGAAATTCTCATTATTAAAACATGCATTTAGCGTTATCTGGCTCCGTCCCAGGCCCGAAAGCACACCAACGTGGAGACAGCTGATACATGTTTGTGTCTCTGCTTTGGTCTTTTATCCATTTGATGTTTCTAGAGCTTATCTCCAAAGTGCACAGGTCTGAAAATGTCAGTCTCTGTGTAATAACATTGATGGGGGAAACCAGAAATTTTGAAAATGCCATGACGCCAGGTGCATGATCAACATTGGATGAGATTTTCAGACTCTTTACTTCCCTGCATGCTCTGTTGTGTTTGTGTTTTTATGCTTCCAATACTGACATTTGAGCTTCAGTATGAAAGGGTTAGTGTACAAAATGTCTGATGTAAGTTTTTGAAATCAAACAGGTGGAGTGTAAAAAACAAAACTGTGGCTTCAGTCTGTAGAAAATATTTACGCAATATTATTTGGATATTGTTTCACACTGTAGATTTTTAGGAGTAATTTTACTTGCTTTAATCTTTTATCCCAATTTTTTTTTTTTTTTTCTTTTACAGACTGAATTAATCTAATGAATCTCTTTCAGCCATTTAATGGTGTCAATAAACTTTATTAGAAAATGTTTTAGTGTTTTAGTTTTATGCAGCCTGACAGAAATACCTGCAGACGCTGCTCAGGGCACAAAGTCCAACTTGTATTTTTCAGGTAATGTTCATGTTTACAGTTAATATTCGCACTTGAGATACGACTACACCAGTATCTTTCATAAAGTATCAGAGAAAGAAAACAAGATGATTTTAGGGTCTGTACATTAATAATACAGACGTTACATGACATTTCTTTGTCTTTTTCTTTTCATTATTTACTTCATCCTGAGCTTTTAGTTTCCTCTTACAAAGAAAACCACTGCAGCTTTAACCATGTCACTGACCACTCACCTGCAGTGGAAAGTAAATAAGTATCTTAATGTATCCAATTGCTATATTTAAACAGTATTTTGAGCTACTTCGAGTATTTCCATTCAATACTTCCTTATACTTCCCCACTACATTTATTTAGCAGCTATAGTTTCTAATCAGATGAAGACGTTACATAAAGAAAATGTGTTGTACAGTTGTTCCCGACCTTTTTGTCCTGTGACCTTCGATGACCTTGTCATGTTTCAGTTCCCCCTCTGAGCTTTTCACATGATTTCGTTTTAATAACTGATTAAAACATGTAATATTTAAAAAGAATAAAGCCAAGATTCAGTCAAAAGTCCAAAATATTGACGCAGGTTTGCGTATAGGTCGTGGTCTGCCCTGAAGGGTCTATTTCTTTGGACCATTTTGACTCTTTATGTTTGTACTTTTGTTGATTTCTTGTTTTACTTTGAAATCCCCTTGTCTGTGTCATGGTTGGTTTACTTCCTCTCTTTGTCCTTTGACTCCTGTTGCGTCTGTTTAATTTCTCCCATGATTCCTTGTGTCTCTGTTAGTTACCCGTTTTATGTCCCTGAGTTCTTGCCTTAGTGTTTGGTCCTTGGTTTTAAACAAACGTTCCAGCTCTGCTCAGTTGTCTGCATTTGGGTCCATAAATTCTAAACTGTGACAATATAAAGACTTTGTTTATCTTCTGTCCTCTTCCATTAATCATCTCATGACCCCCTCGGATTTATCTGGTGACCCTTTGGAGGGGCCCGACCCCTAGGTTGGGAACCACTGGTCTTAACTTCTCAACTGTATATAAAATAGCTGCTTTTATCCTGACACTTGAAGCACATTTTTCTGATTTTCATGCAGCACTTTCACTTGTGATGTGTTATTTTTACATTGTTGGTCACCACTTCTGCTCAGCAAACTCCACTTTCTCCACCGACGTCTCAAATTGGGCCGACTGTCACTGGAGAAAGGCATCTAACGACCCGTGGAGACAACCCGCCTGGAGAACAGGGTCAGATCTGTCCATGTAACTCGGTGAAAAATGTTTTGGTGCGAGCGGGACGAGCGATTAAGTGGCTGACACGTCTGTACGTGCTCCCACTGCTGATCGTCCAACTCCTCCACACCGCTGACAGAAAGCCTGACCTGAAGATGGAGTAATCTCCCAAACCTGTCCTGACTTTTTTTCTTTTTATGTTATATGAGTTCTGGTTCCTGCTGCATGAAGTACTCCAGCCTGTTAATATTATTATACAACAGGCACCAGAACTAAATTAATTTTTACAGTGCTTATCATGAAATGAACCCAAGCTCAATCTTTAGCTTTGAATGTTTCATCCACAGGCTGTAAAAATCCTGCAGCCTCACCTGTTCCCCCCTGCAGACGGCAGCTGATGTAAAAATGTCCAAAAAAAGTCTGACATCTCTCCTTTCAACTTTAAATTGCCTCATTTGCAGTATTTCATTTCCCTAGTGGCCTATTTGATGGATTTCATTCTTTCATCTTCAGAAATAATAAATGTGAAATGACAAATGTGAAATTTGTTACAGATTATTCCATTTCTGTGCCGTGAACGAGTTCTCTGATGCAGCCGGGGCCGGCATGGAAAAATTTAATTTTACTCATCATTTATGTGGCAGCCTTCATGCCCACCCCCACTATTTGGGTTGCATTATGCAGAAATGATATTTTTTAAATAGAAAATAAACATCCTCATGCTGTTTCGCTCCAGCCTGAGTCTTCTTTTATTAAATTAAAGGCGGAGATGGTGATGAAATTTAAAAAAAATACACCTTTTAATAGTGTCACAGCTTGGTGTAAAATTGTCAGTGATGTGAAGAAGTGGCTGACCTCCCCGTGCTTTTTCCAAACAGCCTGACGCCAGGATAACATGAGGGTTTTTTTTCAAGTGTAAAATGTTGGGTTGAACGCAGGTCATTCGTGAATAAATCGGGGGCTCTAAATGTAAAGAATAATAACAATGCTTAGGCAGAGGGTGGCAGACTGTCCTGACAGCAAACGTGTGAAAAATCACAGCTTGTACGTCTTCCTCTAATGATATCTCTCCCTATTAGTCTCAAAAGCAGAAAAAGGTCACAGTGCCAGGACGAGCAAAACAGGAATTCACGTCCTGCATATTTAAAAAAAGGAAAAAAAAATACTTCACAACACCTGAGAGATGAAGAAAATACAAGAAACCTCAAATTTGTTAATAACGGCCCTCCTCTTCCTCTCTTGCTCCTCTCTTGTGCAGATAATGTTTATAGGAAGTGTCTCGCAAACGGGACGTGGGCGCTGAAGGGGAACTACTCCATGTGTAAGGCCATACTTCACGAGGAGGTAAGTGTGTGCGTGAGTGAGTGTGTTTGATTCATGAGGCTGTTCAAGGAGGTCTTCAGTGCATGAAACAGCTCCACACGTTAATCAAAAAAACCAACAACAAAAGGCAAGGTTTATAGTAAATATGGATTCAGGGTTTTGGGTTCTTGGATCCTGCAGCGTCAACGGGACGCCAAAAATACCATGAATGTACCAGAGAAGGCCCCGGAGCATCACCTGAAGCTATCGCCTTCAAAAAGCAACAGTGAATGGTTTTGACTTTGCATTCGGGAGAGTTGTTGTCAAGGCTTGGCTGCTTCTTCGACGTAGGTGGAAGCTTGAAATCTCACTGATCAACCTGCAGCTATTTCCCTTTCTCTGGTTTTGTGAATCCCTCAAAAGGAAAACAGCAGCTGCAACCAAAACAGTGATTTTTTTTTTTTTTAACAGCATTGTCCTGCAGCGACATGAGCAAGGAAGAGAAAAGAAACGCTGTCGGTCTGGCGACGCGCCGCTGTTATGGTCCTGCTATGCTCCAGATTTTATTCATTCACATGTTGCTGCCTTTTTTTATTTTTTTTTCCCAGCCTCCACCTGGTTGTTGCATTGTGATGTGCAGATGTGATGGTGATGAGCACTGGCTTTAATTAGGATAGAGCGGCGGACAAAGCTTTCAGAGGGAACACACTGACCCAGATCAGGCTGCAGTCGACTTTTGAAGTATATATGTAAAACATAAAATTACACAGTGTGTTTGTGTTTGTGTTCCCTGGTCCCGACCATCTGCTGAAACTGAATATTAAACAGCTGAGTTTCCATAAACACTGTAACCCTGTGCAGGTTCAATAAGCTCTGTCCATATGTTTTCATTGCCAACTGGATCCTTGTCGTCAACAAATCCCATGAAAAGTCACAAATTTATTGTCTAATTATTATTTTTTTAAAAGGCTCAGTAATTTCCTGAAACAGCTGGAAACTGTAGTTTTTTTTGAAAACAGGAGTAAACAGTGCATTAGTTGGGGACTATTTTCAGCTGTGGATTAATACACATTTGCTGCTCTAGTGACTGTTTACAGCAACAGGATTGTGACTGAGTTTCACTTCATTCATTCATTCAGTCTGACATTGTATTGACTTTATTTCTGTTTGTGTCAGGAACACTTTACTTTACTTCCCAGCATATAAACATTTAATAAATGCTTTATAACACACTATAATGTAGCTGTAAGCAGATATAAGGACATTCATAAGTGTTTATTAATGATCAGTAATTAAAACTTCTTCTGTGAGGATATAATTAATTACAGCTGTGTTTGATAGTATTGTCTTAATGTTCTGTTTATACAGCAGCCTCCTCTTAAGGGTGTCAACAAGAGGAGTTATAGTTGTTGACAAATCTATTCATAAACACTTATATCTATTACAATATTAAAATGTATTATAGTGTATGCTTATAAATGCTAAATTAGTCGACTTAAAGTGTCGCCAAATCCCCTCTAACACTCATTATCTGACACGTATCTGTTTATTTAAATCTGTACACCAAACTACAGAAATGTCAAAATGACTATTTGTGGTTTTCATGGACTTTCCCTCTGTTTCCAGTCTTTGTGCTAAGCTAAGCTAACCGCCTCCTGGCTCTAGCTGCAAACTAAATGCACAGACATAAGAGTTGTGACAATCTTCTCATCTACATGTAACCCTCAGCAAGAGAGAAGCAGCATCGCTTTCCTTTTTCTCTTTTTATCTCTGTAGTCGACCCTGTCTGCCAGAGATGACTGTTGCATACAACTCATTTACAACAGCCTATTAGATTTGAGGGAAACGTAACACAGACCAGAGGTTTTCTATTAACATGATGAGGAAATGTTAATAATACATATATAATAATATGGTGATGGCAGATGTCCGGCCTTGTGTATCTTTTGTTTATCAGTTCATCTCGTTTTTTCACCATCCATGAAGTGTAGCTGTTCTTTTTGTAGTTTTGTACAGTTATGGTCACACTCTCTCTCCACCTCCTACCATGTTTTAGATATTGCAATAATATCATCATGAATTCTGTGTCATAAAAATCTCATATCATGACAGCCCGATACTGAACATACTGAACATATCAGTAAAATGTTCAATAACAATATATTTCATTAGTTTTCTGCCAAAATATCCAATGTTACAAGACAATATCTGCTTCTAAATGTAGCACTTTATTAAATAAAAAAACAATCATAAACATAATCTGTTGTGGAGTGTGCGTGGCTGAGCTAATCTGATCCACAGGAAGTACAGAGGGAGAAGCATGTCAGTGAACACAACATCTGAGTCACTGAAGAGTCTCAGGTGTAGGCGGAGATCCAGGTGTGGATGGAGACTGTAGGTGAACAATATGAGGGACTGAGTCAAAGTAAACTGCAGTGCATCACGGTGATCAAGGAACACGTTGCCCAGGGCAACAGTGAGGCTCATTGATGTGGTTTTAATTGTTTTAGGAAACAATGGAGCTCTATGGCTCAGAGGAGGAAGATGTATCAGGCTGTGGATGGTTTGTTTTCGTGGGATTTGTTTACAATAAGAAAAATATTAAATATCACCTTATCCTTAAAGGATTTCTTTGCATGCCTCCTCATCCGTCCCGTTACCAGCTGCTGTACAGTTGTAGTCATTTGTACCTTATAGATCTGTGAGCACGAGCAAAGTGCTGCGGACTGAAGCCCCCTTCATTTAGTGTTTTCTCTGAGACTCTGTGAGTCTGATGTCCGATCGATCCCTGCCGAAGATGGATATAGAGTGTCTGACCTTTTAGAAACGTGTGTTTGATTTTTTTTCCCTCTTTTGTAAGCGAAATAAATCACCAGGTGGCAGCGGGCGGCTGTGATTGACACCAGGGGAAAAAGGAGGGGGAGTTGAAGTAGCTTCTCTTTAAAGTTCAGCCTGTATTGAACCAGATTCTCTGCTGGTCCCAGTGGGAGAAGAAGCTGAATGGATCAAACGCTTATTGGAAAGTTTGTTTGAAAAAAAAAAAAAAAAAAATCTTCTTTTCTGTTAAGGACTCGCTGGGGGTTATTTTCTCAAATATATGATAAATGTCTGTGTTGTTTCTTATGGAAGGAGAATGAGAGGAGAGTGAGTCAGGTTTGGTTTTTACTCTGGTGGCCCACGCATTTTGTGAGACCCGAGGCTAGTGGTGGGTGGGTCTTATATTATCCTCTTGTCGTCCCCCCCTCCTCCTTTCAGGCTCGACTCGCAGGCTCTGCTTTCCATTTTAAAACCTCCTGTGTGCTTGATTTATGTCCTGATGTGTTGGCCACTCCTGCACGAGTCAGTGTCTATTACAGGGACTGATTCACACTTTTTTCCCCCTTTTTTCAGCTCTATATTAATTCTCACATGCTGTATGTACATTGAAATCATGAAAGGAATCATTTGTCTTGTCGTACTACCCTTGAGATGGTCCCTTTATAGCGTGACTCTGCTGTAAAAGATGGGGGACAAAATCCACAGTCCTTGTTTGGTGAAAAAATGCTGCAGCAGTGATACGACCTGCTAGTTGCATTAGGTTTTTTTTATTTTTCAAGCAATAAACCTAAAGTATGCAACTGCCCGGACGAAAATACCCACATGGGTTGTTTACCTCAGACTGCTGAGGACCCAGACTTTACAAAATATTTCTTTCTTTTATTCAGTGTGTTTGAAAGTGGGGCTGAAAATAACGATTGTTTTAATAAGCGATTAAAGCTGCTGTAGGCTGTCATTTTTTTTGGCGCCAATGGGCAAAAATTCCATAATCGTCTTTCAACATATTGTAATTCAAGTGGTCTGAGAGCAAACCAGACGTCTGCAGCTCCTCCTGGTTCTGTTTCCAGACTTAAGAAAATCTAGACCATGACGGGAGACTTCGGCCAATCACAGGTGTTTTTCAGAGAGAGAGAGAGAAGAGCGTTCCTATTGGCTGTTCTACAAATGGAGATGCGTGTGCACGTCGATTCAAATGAACATGTGTCGATTTCGTCGAAGTGTTTCAGAGATGTGTTGTAGTGGTTGGTCGTGCAGGTAGATCTAACTATGAAAGACATATGAGGAATTTGCCCTGGTGTTTCGCTTCATAACAAACATAGTAAGAGTAAAAAATATAAAGACAGATAGAAAAGCAAGTGCTGCAGGTCAGACAGCTTAAATATAAATAGTAAAAAAAAATTAAAAAACACCTGGCTAAAGCTAATGCAGTTATAATACAACAGTCTTTCATGATGGTTACAATGTAAGAGAAGTGGATTCAGCTGTGTGATCACTGAATGATTTAGGGCCAAACCACATTTCTGGGCTCACATTGCTAAAAGATCAATTTTATCAGCGCAGAGAACAAACAACAAGAATAAATCTGGCATTGATTTTAATTGCAATCACTATCTGAACTGCAGTCAGCTGTTATCTGATTTCTGTGACGCACCATGTTAACAACCAACAGCAGAATTTTGTTTCCATTTCAGACACTTCCCTGTTGTTTCATTTCTATCTACATATCTATACGTTGTGAATACATTAGATTGTTGTTCATTTCCCAAGATTTCACAAAAAATAGATAATTCTGTGTTTTGCAGAATAACAAACCACTGAACAAACTGTGAGGATTTGAAAATAATCAATAATGTATAATATGGCAGATGTAGGATGATCTATATCTCTGATTGGCTACTCCTCCTCTGGTCACACATGCTCTTTACTGTGACTTTTACACTTGTCGTATCACTCACACTTTGGTGCTTTAGTCACGTCTCACATTTGCTTCCTTCACGTCTGATAAACACGGGCCCAGATCTGCTGCTCCGTTATGAACCATCTCGTCCTCTCAGATCTTCTGGGGCAGGTCTCCTCACTGTCCCCAGAGACCGAGCTCAACCAGGGAGAAGCAGTGTTCGGTTTCCATGCTCCACATATCTGGAACAAACTCCCAGAAAACTGAAGGTCTTATACAACTTCACTTCTTTTAAATCAGGGCTCAAGACTTTTCTGTTTTACTGCAGTGAACTGTAACTGCACCATGATTTTTATTCCAGTCTGTTTTATTCTATTTTAGCTTAATGTGTCGGGACTTTGAATTGAAAGGCGCTTTAGAAACAAACTTGCCTTGCTTTTGTATAATGTAACACAGTTCAGCAACAAACTGCAGCCTCCAAATGTTTCTCTCTGAAACAGTTTGAACACAAACTGAACATTATAACCTTCATGAAGGAGGATTTATTGCAGGACTGTTGTATTAGTTTTAGCCAGGTGTTCCTAATAAACTGCTAACTGAGTGGATATCACATCAGAAACGAGCAGTTGTGGCGCAGTCAGTTTCATCCTCCACTGGTTCACATCTTCAGTTTGATGGTGAAGTCCGAGTCTGATCTGCTGCAGTGCTACCAGCCACGGCCACAGACGACGTCCCCTTCAGTGTGTGCAGTCACAAGAGGACAAGATGTGTATCACATGTACACTGAAGGGAAGAGTGTTTACACCTTTTCTGAACGGCCACAAGGTGAAAAACCTGCTGTCATAACCTCCTCCACCTCGTCAACCTCTCCAAGAACGGAGGGTGTTTTTGTGCTTTGTAACAGAAGAAATCATATATAAATGGTCATGTGTAGAAAATAAAAACACAGCTTGAGACAGTAGTTCAAACCCTGAACACCTGGCCAATTTCACAGTGGGTTCTTGGAAAGTTATAAAAAAATGTCCTGACACATATCCTTCCTACTTTTACGTCAGGAAGTTGTGGGATGAAGAGATTTAACAGGTGGTTTTACCATCCAAAAAGCATGTTTGCATTAAGCTAAAGGTTCATTTTATGTCTTTATGGAACATATGCTGTGTGAGTATTGTGATAAAATCAAGTGGCAACCTCCAGGGCTGAAAAATAAAGTATAGTTATTAGTTAGTTAATAATAGTTCCTCTAATGACCAGTAGAGTCTGGCTCCAAAAGTGAGTCAATCCCCATACACCCCCATGTTAAAATGTCCAACTTTACAGCAGAAATAAACAAACATTTTTGGATTATCTGGGAGTTAAGGGCGGAGTCAGGCACTGCCAAGATGGCGACAGCGGTTCAGCCCGCTCTTCAGAAACCTATGGGTGACGTCACCGAGGCTACGTCCATCTTTATTTACAGTCTATGGTTAAAATAGACCTGAAAAAATCCAAACCTATTCTTATTTATTGTACTGTTGGTCATTTGTTTACCTAAAAACAACCTACCATAATGGCCCCTGCAGGACGACTGCTTTCTAAAATGTGTTTTACAGTAAGGCAACACTTTTACACTGGTGCTGTTGGGAACCTGAGATCCCATTCATTCAAGTAGAAGAGAGTCCACATCACTGAAGCCGTTTCTCTGACAGTGAATGTGTTTCAGATGTTTGTTTTGAGCTCAACATCTGTGACAGCTTTTATTCATGGCTGTTTTTCTCTCTGGATAATTTCTGCCAGAAAGACGTCAGAAGACATTGTGAAAACGTTTTCATTTATTTCCTCTGTGGCGGAAAAACCTGTTACACAGGCTTTCAGAAACTCCACACTCGTAGGCCTGATTACCTCTGACAGACTCGCTATAAACACTGAGAACACTTGTTAGCTTAGTTATGTTAAGGCTACAAACAACCCACAATGCAACATAAAAATATAGTTAGACTTGTAATCTAGTTAAAAGTTGTTATCTTATTCTTAAATATGAGAAAACGCAGACTTTTTTTTTAACCTAATTTCCAGGGTCGATATAGTTTGATGACATTTTCCTGACAAGCCACCTCTTGTGGCCATGAGAGTATTTCTGTCCAATCTTAGAAGCAAAAAACACAAAACCATGACCACCATCTTTCTCTAACCCCTACCAAGTAGTTTTAGTTGTTTAAAATAATACAAATATCTCTATCTTTTTGGAAAGCCATGACTTATATAAAGTATGAGAGCTTGTTTTCAGAAACCTCTATCCCTGTATCTATTATAGAATTGATGTGGATTCATTACTCAGACAGAGAAAAGAGTTGGTGTTGTTGGTATCCAGATACCAGACCATCTGTCCACTACAGACTACACTACAGAAAGAGTTAAAGTTTGAGCTGCTGCATCAAAATATAATGAATGGGACAGATGACGTGTTTCAGGGTGGGCGGGGCGGGGATTAAACGTGCCCACATTTAATCTTGGCGTAGACACCAGTAGGTTACATAAATCCACTTAGAGCCCAGATTACTGTTGGTAGTGTGGGGGAAATCCGATCACAATGGATATCTGAGTCACAGACAGTGGTCTTAGAGGAAGATGTTCTGTGTTCTGTGTAAAACCAGAACGCCTCGTGTAGATGCTGCATGTGTGAGTGTGTGGATGTCTCCCAGTATTCATGTTTCAAAAACCAGAGGAGGGGCCAGAGGAATGGCATGGGGTGGCACAGCCCCCCCTGGGATCTGATTGGCCCTGGTTGGTGCCCCCCTGCTGGAGTCGGAAGGTGATGATTACTGGCTGAGAACATTATTGTTGGACAGTCAATCAAACGACCTCAAACACATGACAAATGACCAAACAGACACTGGACTACCACAGAGGACCGATAACAACTATGACAGGATGCAAAATGACCACAAATAGATGCAAAACAACTACAAAGATACACAAAATAACTTTAAAAAGATGCAAATTGACTACAAAGAGATGCAAAATGACTATAAAAAGATCCAAAAACGACTATAAAAAGATGCAAAACAACTATAATGGGACAACAATTGACCACAAAGAGATGAAAAATGACCAAAGGAGGTGGAGAACTGCCACCAAAAGATGCAAAGTAAATACAAAGAGATGTAGAACAATGCGGCCTTGTGGTTTCTGGACCGTCATGCTCATGTGTCGACTGAATGCGACGCCTGACAGCATGTTGACAGACAGACGGACAGACCACCTACTGTGATAGTTCCTGCCACAGTAAGTCCAGGACCGCATTTTGCCATGATGGCACACACAAAACGAGGGACCAGGTCTTCCAATGTGGCTCTGAACACTGCTGTTTGAACATTGTTCCTGTTCAGAACCACAGCAGGAGTCAGCTCTAAGAAAAACTGAAAAATGAAAGAGGATTTCAGTCTTTTAAGTCTCTTCTCTTGTCCAGAAAATACTGTTTCTGTAAACACCCACAAAACTCATTATGTCTTTCTTTTTTTTTTTTCCCTGCAGAAAAAAGGCAAGATGCACTACCAGATAGCTGTGATCATAAACTTCCTGGGTCACTGCATCTCCATGGTGGCTCTGCTCATAGCCTTCTTCTTATTCTTGTGTTTGAGGTAAGTGTTGGTCCCACTGCCGCCAGTCCACTGATAATCCCGAAGACATCCTTGATGTGACAGAAACGTCAGTATTCTCATGATCCCTCGTTCAAAGCGCCTCTCGTTCTTATTCAAAAACCGTTTGGTCATGGGATGAAACCTTCCCTATCTCAATTCCGCAGATGTAAAAGGGTTTAGACGCCCGCAAAAACTAGGGCACGTTTCCCCCCACAAATGGGAATAATAGACCCATCTCGTAAAGCGGCGGAAACCTAAACAGTCTTGTGGAGGCCTGCTGGGATGACTGGTGGAGCTGGAATGGGTTTCTCTGACAAACCGGAGTGAACCGCGCGTTAACGAGAGAAAGGTCTTAGCACCCTCAACAGCCGGGGCCGTTATCGATCCCAGAGACACCCCCGGGGAGTGAGAAAAGCGTGAAAGGCTACAGAGAGACATAATAAATAGAAGCTGTACAGGACAGCGTTTATGCACAACCCATGTTTGTGGGCCACAAGCGGCTCGGACAGGGAGGCAGGCAGGGAGGACAAGTGTCGGCCAGCAGCTAAAAATGGCATCAGGGTAGTGAAGGAGTTTGGCATTTATTACTCAGCTTCTCCTCTTTGTAATGAGATTGAGAACCATTTAAGGGAAGGCTGCTGCTGCTGCTGCAGCTGCCGGTGTGATGGAGAGAAAGGCTGACACTCCTGTTCAGCGTCGTGGAACTGGAAAGGAAGAAGAGACAAAGGGATCACAGAGGAGAGGAGGGAGAGCGGGACTTTGAAAAGTTCAGTCACAGAAGAGCATCTTTATCTCCGAAGATCTGGCATATTCCTGACTGAAATCCCACTGTAGCTTCCACTATCAGGGTTTTCTATCCTCCACACAGAAGCACAGGTGTCCTCTGGGTAATTTAACAATATCACAGGTTCATGTTGTGGAAATCAGCTTTGAATATTTTACTGTGTGTTTGTGAAATTGATTTATATGGAAATGAACAACATTTATATATTTATATTTCATTCACACATCAGTGTGCATGGTACCATGCAAGGCTCTCGTCCAATCATTAATTGCTCAAGGACTCTGTGACACATGGGCAGGAGGAGTCAGGGATCAAACGACCAGCCCTGAACTTAGAGAGTCAGTTGTTTTGTACAAAATCAAGAAGCTAAAACTGAATGAAACAATTGGAACCAGTAAAGTGATGCATCGTTTTCTTTTGTCAGCTGTTTTTTCTGACACACAACCTGGTTCATTTCCTGGTGCACACCTTCAATTGCTTTGTTTTTTTACGGTTGCGATGCACATTGTAGAAAACTGTTTTAATGTAACAGTGAGTGACACCTGAGGGGGAACAATAATCCCCAGCGGTAAACAACTCTGTGCTCTCACCTGGTTGTCGCTCACACTGCATCAGGACATTGGCAGTAAAAACTTTCTCCTGTAGGGGGCGCCCTTTAAATTTCCTGAACTCCACTGGGCTGCACCGCTAGGTCCAACCCTGTCTCCTAGAAATTACGTTTGTATACGCTAAACCGCAACAGCAAAGAGGAAAATTATGTTTCTATAAATGTAATGAGGAAGTGTCCGTAAATACGCTAATACTGAACGCAGCAGTAACAGACAACAAACTTCTTCCTGCTAAAATGTCCAATCTTGCAGAACAACGTCCACGTGCAGTCGTGGAGGAATTCTTCACTCTTTAGGTCTCAACTCTCAGGCTTACAAGAAATATAAGTAGGGTGGCTGTGACAACACTAACACAGTCACGCTATCCCATTCCCCAATGGCAGTTACCACAACATCCAAGGTCGTAATGATGTCATGGACCGAGACTCCAGTCCAGTGAGGATCCAGGTACAGGATCAAGGACAGACTGTTCCCTTGAGATACAAATATATATATATATATATATATTATACAAAGGTGACTCGGGTGAATGTAAAGACTTGTTTAGGATCCAATGAGACCAACCAGAATCTTCACACATGGTGAAAGGAGTTTAAATGCTGCTCATCTCTCTTCTCCTGGATGCATCGACCGCCTCTGCTTAATCCATCTGGGTCTCCCAAAACGTCTTATTTCAGTGCACAAGATTTCCATCACTGTAGTGACTCCAGCCTCACTAAACTGGTGTATGGTTCTGTTCAGACCCTCACAGCTCTCGGCTCAGGTTTAGAAAAAGAACCCGATCTGGTTAATACAGAAAAAGTTCATGTGACTTTAAGATGCAACGTCTTTATTTACATTCAACCAAAACCAGCATCTTCTCTAACCTTACAGCTAAAGCTGAAGAGCTTTTCTAAACCTCAGCCTGGACTCTGGGTGTGAACCTGGTCTCTGGTGCGACAGTTCTGCACTTTCCATCCACCTCAAGCTCCTGGTCACTCCGCTGCTGCGTGACCAATGCCAAACCTGTTCATCCAGTCAGCAATTACATTTTCTACAAAACATATTTTCTGTTGTATTTTAGTTCTGTAGAAACATAATTTCTTGGAGACAGGGTTGCTAGGGTCCATTCACACACAAATAGCAGACAGTGGACATACTGTATGGGAAACAGTAACACTGAATATGCATGGAAACAAATGGAGCCTTATCTGAAAGCTCGAGTTATCTCCTCTCTTTGCAGCTCCATCTGCTGTCGGGGTAAAACCCTGAGAGGAATTTGATCAAACTGGTGATTTAGCAAACACGAGGGGAAGTAAAGTAATTTTCCAGCTGTAGACGAGTGTTCACCTTCACCCGCCCCTCCTTCACCCGTGCTGCTCGGTCAGGAAGAGGAAGAAATTAATAAATGAGGTCGCAGCCGTGCTCTCTGGGAAATGCAAACATGGGATTTTTGCCAACGGATATCCAAACACACACCTCTGACCTGTGATACCATCCACCTGCTACCTGCACACACGATGTGATGGGAGGGGCACGGTGCCTCTGAGTGAGACAAATATTCCACAGGGAGACAAGAAAGTGGATTCTCATGCCTTTATGCCTCTATTGTTTCAGGTCGTCCGTCCGTCCGTCCCATTCTTGTGGACATGATGTCTCAGAAGCGCCTTGACATAGCCTTGGCACAAACATTCACTTGGACTCAAGGATGAACTGATTAGATTTTGGTTGTCAAAGGTCAAAGGTCAAGGTCACAGTGAACTCACAAAACATGGTTTTGGCCTTGTGAATTCAATATCTCCGTAACGCCTTGAAGGAACTTCTGCAAATTTGGTAAAAACATTCACCTGGGCTGGAAGACAAACTGATTAGATTTTGGAGGCTAAAGGTCAAAGGTCAAGGTCAGTGTGACCTCACAAAACACTTTTTAGCCATTACTCTAGACTTCACACAGCAGTTGAATGAAAAATGTCACACAAAGGATTAATATTCTATATGGCTCCGTATAAACAGGGATGTAATGAAACTAGTCCGAGTGGCAGAGGGATACAACCACAGCAGATAATTCTAGTTATATATTATTTCTCAAAAATGCTTTTTTTCCTCTGACATATATGAAATAAAAAGCAACATAGCATTGAAAAAAGGTTGATTTTTAATGTCTGTTTGCTGCTTTTCACTTCAAAATGAAGTAAATTTATACTTTGATGCATATATCAAATATAAAATGAAAGACAGGAACATTATATAACATAAATAGACAAAATAATATACGAAATAACTATATATAACTGTAAAATAAAGCAGATTAAGGTATGTTACTATTTACTTATTACTCCCTTAACAATAACCAGCACAGTGAATGCAGCAGGGAACTTCACTGTGGTTTCCACAAAGACCTGTCTGCAGCAGCGCTCAGATTTCCTCTTAATTACCACACATCAGGACACACAGTGCTGGACCCACCGGCAGGATGCCAAGGGAAGTGAGGTCACGCAGCGTAATGAATGCAACTGTTTGCAAAAAAAAAAGAAAGAAAAGCCTCGTCTCCTCTCTGCTTCTGGCTCTGCAGCCTCTGTGACACTAATGAAAGCTCCACTAACATTGTGACAGAGTGTGGAGGAAATTAGCAGCTTGTTTGTGGGACAACAGGATTTATAAACCATACGTTTGTATGTTTTTGTCGCCTTGAGGCAGCTTCTTTTTTTTTCACATCTGTGTAATATTATAATTATTCCAAACTCTTTTTTTTTAGCAGCGTTTCTATGCAGCTGTTGTTGTGTTAATGAGGCTGCTATTTTCTGCTTGATAAAAATGTAAAAGAGACACAATAATATAAGAAAATTTTCGCTCATGCACGTTTGCTCAGTCAGCACAAAGCCAGTGCTACTGACTCCCATTAAAAAATTGATGCACGACTAAAAAATAAATCACGGCACTGATAACGCCGTCAGCTGGTGACAACAAACGAGGCTGTCACCGCGGCGGCCAAGGTTCACCATGTCCGTTCAGTCGTGTGCTTCTATTTCTGAGCGCTCGCTTCGAGGCAGTTGGGATTTTAATTGTATCCTGAGGTCGATTTATTTACAGCATTAAAAAAAAAAAGGACATGACACAAACAAGAGAGCAAACTGTGGGAATGAAATGTTACTTCATATTATATTAGGAGGTGAGGACAGTGGGGAGTGATGGGAAATGTAACTTTGAGGCTGCAGCTCTTCATTATTCACCTTCATCGTCTTTATTTTCAGTTTTTCCCACATTACTGTAAGGTTGAGCTCGTAGTGCAGAAACTGTGAGTTTAATGTCTTTGTTTAAAATACAGCAGAACACTCAAACGCAGCAGGAGCAGATACATAATTCACTTCTTCCCAGCAGTTTGCTCATGGGTTTGCTTTTACATCATCTTTTCTTTTCTTTTTTTTCATCTTTCCTCTCAGTGTGAAATCATCTTCTTTCCCCAGAGAACAGCAGGAGAGATATTGAAAAGGATTAACCCCCCTCTCCTCTGTTCTTCTTCTTCTTCTTCTTCTTCTTCTCACAGGAGCATCCGCTGCCTGAGAAACATCATCCACTGGAACCTCATCACCGCCTTCATCCTGAGGAACGCCACCTGGTTCATCGTCCAGTTGACCATGAGCCCCGAGGTGCACGAGAGCAACGTGGTGGGTGTCACGTTTATGCGCTTTATCTTCAGCAAAGATGAAGATGATGATGTTCTGTATCTCTCCTCCTGTCAAGTCAAGTGTAGAGCGCCCCGGTCACAGCGGTCGAGCAGGAACATGGGAGCAGTACATGGCTTGCAAGAAAAACTACAACTTACGATTATTTCCATTACGAAATAATCTTCTGATCACTTTCTGAATTAATCATTTAGTTTTTCTTAAATATAAAAATCAAAAAAATGCGGGAAAATATTCACCACAGTTTCCTAGAGTCGAAGTTTGTCGTCTTCAAATGTCTGATTCATCAACATATCAAAATATGACGTTTCCAACAACATAAAACTTAGCAAAGCAGCAAATCCTCACAGTGAAGAAGGTGTTTGATCAACTAATCGATTCATTGATCGGTGGTTTCAGCTCCAATCTCCAATCTTATCCATCTTGAAAATATCAGGTATCAAGTCAAGCAGGTAGTTATCACTCTTTAATGAAATCATTTTTTATTTTTTATTTTTTATGTGACTCACCATCTGCTGTCTTCTCAACCAGGAAACAGATTTCTAAGGTTTTGTTTCATAAAGCTGAAAAACTACCTCGGTGTCGTAAGTGTTTCTTCTTTGGCGGTGGAAAATGTAATGAGCAACATATTTCAGAGAAAGTTTTGAGAGTCAGGTGCTGGATTCATCAGCGACAGACGGGTGTCAGATTAAAGCAGGGAAGTGTAAGAGTGTATTTCAGTGAGATGTTGGTTTGACATGAGCAACAAGAACAGTTTCAGATTCTCTGGAAGGATGTTCCCTTGCATGTCCTTATATCTCTTAACTCATTTATTGAGGTTTTTCCAGCGGTGGAAGAAGAATTCAGATCCTTTACTGAGGTGAAAGTATCAATACAACAACATAAATCCTGCATTTAATTCCCGCTCTTATATGACCGTATTACAGGGTTTATATTGATGCGTTAAAGTTTAAGTATCATTGTTGTCGTGTCTGGTAAATTTTTGGGAAATTTTCTCTCCTCTTCGTATTTTTTAAAAATAATTGAAACAATTTAGGAGAATAAAAGGCATTTTTTTTGTCATTGCATTTCCAGTACAACAAAAACTTAACTTTTCTGCCTGAAATAAATAGATAAAGAGAAGCAGTAACAGTGTGCAGTGAAAAGGCATAAAAACAATAAATAAACATATAAAAAGGAGAAACATGACAAGGAACCTCAAGTTAACACTAATTAAGGGGTTGGAAACAACTGCCTTTATCTTGAACAATGTATTTTATAACCTCATCATTTCTTTTGTTTAGTTTTTAATGTAAAATCTTTATTCGTATATTGATGAGTATTTAGTACAGCTGCCAGATAAATGTAGAGGAGCAGAAGAAGCCTGTGTAGCCGATAAACATACCCAGATAATGTAACACAAAGCACTTGTAGCATGGTTTGAAAAAATGATGTTTAAAAAATGACAAGTGTTATTGATGAAAAACTGAACAGAGGTTTATTTTGTAGGTGTGGTGTCGCCTCGTCACCGCCTCCTTCAATTATTTCCACTCCACCAACTTCTTCTGGATGTTTGGCGAGGGCTGCTATCTCCACACCGCCATCGTCCTCACCTACTCCACCGACAAGCTGCGCAAGTGGATGTTCATCTGCATCGGCTGGTGTACGTACACTCACTGTTTCTCCTGCGCAGTTCACTTCTCCACAGCTGGATAAGAACTTGAACAGAAATCATTGGATGTTTCGAATATGCTAAGTTAGACGAGATGATCGAGACCGCTCTCGTGTGTGTGTCCTAGAGGAGGCAGTTAGCTTAGCTTAGCATGAAGACCAGAAGAAAGAGGGAAGCAGCTTCCCTGCCTCTGTCCAAAGTTAAGAAATACACCTACTAACATCTCTAAAGTTCATTAATGAATACGTTGTTTAATCCACACACAAACATGTGGTTGGGAGCTATGTGTCAGGCAAGCTCGATGAACTCATTAGTGAGACTTTTTTCCCTGGACTGCTGGACCACTTATCTTCTGGAAAAGAGCAGCAGGACCAAAGTCCATTTATAAATTGGCAATTGACATTTACAACGGCAGATACTATTATGGTATAATCATGTAGTAACTTGAGTTAACTGAGTGTGACCTGCTGTTGATAGACAGGCTACATGTTGATGGTAAGAGCAGTTCTGTTTGAATAAAGACTCTTGCATCAATGTGTCCTGTTTAAATCTAATGTTAACCTGGCTGTATGTTTATTTTCAGTAATAATACAGTTATAAATGCCATTAATAAGCACTTTCTAATATGTCATCAGGTTTTCAGTTATAAATGTTCGTATCACATGAATAAAGAGCAGTTATTAATATTAATAAATCATGGATTCTGCTCTCCGTCATGTCTGCAGCTGTCAATGTTAATAAATGGTCCAGATCCCTGCAGCCCTCTCAAGGCTGGATTACCACGTGGATAAAGTGGATAACTGCCCAGGAGCCCCACACCACTAGGGGCCCCAGAAGCCTGTTCTGGTGGTTAGGGTCCTGTGGATTTAATTGTATGATTGTGGTTTAGTGATTCAGCTCTTGACGAGGGGGTGCTATTAATCTCGGATGGTTTGTTGACAATGTGGTGTAGTGTTTTCCGTGTGTGCCTGTCTGAGCTGCGGACCAGGCTGTTATAGATGAGGTGTGTTTTGCTGCTCTCTCTCTCTCTCTCTCTCTCTCTCTCTCTCTCTCTCTCTCTCTCTCTCTCTCTCTCTCTCTCTCTCTCTGGAGGAGAGTTTGTTTCACTTTGAATTTTTGGAGCTGTCTGAGGAGAAACGGTCTCTGCTGGCCTTTTTGTTGGTGATGTGGTCAGTGTTGATGTTCTGGGTCTGGGTGCCAAGGAATTTAAATAAGTCAGAGATGGTTACGGGTTCCTCCTGCGATGTCTGTGGGGGGATTTGAGGGAGCCTGAGATGAGTAATGCGTTCTGGTGTTTTAGAAGTGTTGAGCAGGAGGTTGTTGTCATAGCACCCGGTGACAGCTCAGGCTACCTGTGCTAATTATGGTTGTGTCACCTGCATAGCTAGGGTGAAAGGACACATCCCC
>NW_019525138.1:4563665-4590017 GCF_002814215.2 Seriola lalandi dorsalis
CACACACACACACACACACACACACACACACACACACAGATGGTTAGGATACATACCACATGGGCTTAAATGCCCTGAGCAGCCAGTCCCTGGTTGGACTCTGGGCCAGTGGGACCATTTCCTGCATCATTCCCCTTCCCTCTCCTGCATTTCCTGCTCGGTAACCAAACAGGTACTTACCATCATAAGGTGGTGTAGGATTTCAGGTAGCAGAGGATGATGCATTCAAACCCAAAAATATTGAGTTTATTGTCATGGAGAAATTGATAAAACTAGCAAATATTCACATTTGAGAAGCTGGTAGCAGTTTCTTTTTGGTATTTTTCCTAAAAAATGATTTAAACAATTAGAGGTTAATCTGACCATGAGCCCTTTTCCAGAACATCAGTAGTCAAACAGTCCATTGGACACATCTCGCTAATGAAGTAAAGACCTAGAAAGCTGATCAAAGTGTTGCGCTGATTGAGGATTAGCCACAATGGTTTATTAACCTATAGCAAAGCCATTAATTACAGCTTATAAATGGTTTATAAACTGTACCTCAGCAGGAAGTGGTGCCCCCTGTTTCTTATCAAACTCGTTTCATCTGAACAGAACAAACTGAAGGTCAGATACAATTTTAGCCGACAATGGGAGCGTAGGACTTGATGTAGATTCCAGGATTCCGCGTGGCAGCTGGGAAACGTATTGGTGTGGAGTTCACTAACACCCGGTTTCACACTGTCAAACTGAACTATGTGCTGTTGAGATTAGGTGTATTGTGCCAGCTGGATTACATTTCCCTCGGGGCAGTGTGAAGCCTCTGTGTGAAGACGAGATGGCAGCACACTTCAGGATGGCTGTGAAAAAATAAATACAATCACATTTTATTTTCTTCGACTCTGCGGATCTGAGAGATGAAATATCATTAAGGCAGTGAGGAGGCGCAGAAAAAAGTCTTGAAAACAACAAGGAAAATTACATTTTTCACATAATCTCTGGCTGCGAGTAGATTTCCTGAGGTTTAACAAGGCGCTGATGACGGTGCGTCACTAATGAAGTGGAAAGTTTCCAGAGACCTGCATGTGTGTGTGTGTGTGTTGGCGGGACTGGCGAGATCCTCACGCTCCCATTGGTGTCACTTGGATGTGAGTAAGTCACTAAATCAGAAAATCGCTTTGCATTATCATCAAGCAGAGTCCGGCTTTTCATTCATTCACAAAGAAATACTCAGACGGTGACAAGTCCTTGCTTACGCCTGTGGATCACAGCACATGAGCAACAATTGTTCCTGACAGAGCTTGGCAGGCTGCTGGTGCTACGCCAGACAACGATTTCATATTGCAGCGTGAAATCCCTGGAGTGATATTTTGTGATTTGAATAGCAGAGAAAGATGAAAGAAGAATCTGTCACTTTGTGTTTTTATTTTTTCACAGGTATTCCATTCCCTATAATTGTGGCATGGGCCATTGGGAAGCTCTACTACGACAATGAGAAGTAAGACTCTTCTTAGATATAGGTTTCTTCACCCCGGTAATTAAAGCACAAGGGCAAAGTCAAACTGCATTGCATTAAGGAGATGAATGTCTAATAATAACCTGCTGTAATTACATTTGCATTGTACCACATCCTTGAATACACATTACCTCTGCGACAGTTTCCACTCTTGACTTGATTGATATAAGTGGTCTCTCGCTCTCTCTTTCTCTCTCGTGCCTGTTGGGTGAAAATTGATTCGGCGTCTTAAAAAATGTGCACTGGAAAAAAAAAAATCTCCCTTTTTATCAAATTAATTTGTTTGTAATTTAAGTCATTAATGGATGCGGCTGGTGGTGTCTCTCTAATTGTCAGAAAACCCAATAGAAAAAACAATAAAAACCAACAGTGAATTGATCCAACCAACAAGGATTGTTTGTCCAAATGCTGATGTATATTATCCCTCTGTACATCAGAGCTCCACTGTTTCCAAAAACTATTAAAACACATCAATCAGCCAAACTATAGCACTGGTGACATGTTCTCTCATTACAATGAACACACACTGTAGTTTATTTTGACGCAGTCTAATACACACTGCTGTAAGGCCCCAAGAAAAGCAGCTAAAAATATAGCAAGCCAAACAAATGTAAGCAAACTTAAAAGAGTATTAACAGATTTTCTTTTTACCACAGTGGGTCAATTCAGCAAGCTGCAATGACCCAGTAGCAACATTCAAGGACCGGGTTACGCTTGAAAAGAACTAGTTCAAGTGTTTTTACTTGATCTAAGGCAGGTGGAAGAGCTGAGTGTCATAGAGACAGTGATATTGGAAAAATTTTAGATTGTTTTAGAAAAATTCATAGAGTTGCACTCAGTTATTTATAGAAAAAAATGACAGAAATAGTTGTGGAATAAATGAAAAAAAAAACACTGACTCCTTTTTTCGCCTCATGTGTGGGTTTTCCAAAGCTCTGCGACCATCTGACAAGCATTTCTGCTTAGCTGTACTGGTGCCTTAAGCCCAGGGTTCCCTCTCTTTTAGCTCTGTGTTTGGTCTCCACCAGCTCCTGGGGAAATATCTGCCTCTTTAGCTGCTAAATGCTCAACTATGTTCACCAGCTGCTCTCTGACTGTCTTCTGTTTGCTGCTGAAAAGGAAGTGGGCAGGGATTTTTTAGAGCTGAATCAAAACAATTATCTGAAAGACTCTGTAGAGTTGAGGGGGAACTGCATAATGATACAAGCCTCATCTTTCACTTTACATGTCACAATTTTAGTCCTTATGAACATACATATGTTCATGAATGCAGCTTTAAAGGTCCCATACAGTATAAAGGTAGATGTCCATGTGTTGTTTGATTATAGATCAGGTCTAGGTTCTATATTAATACTGTGAAAGTATCAAAGCGCTCAGTCCACAGAGAAATGATCACAGCCTGTTTTTCAGAAACTGAGCCTTAAAACCAGCCGTCAGGACTTCTGGAACTTTGTGATGTCACAACAAAGCAGTCACCGCTCTCAGCCATGCACCAAGCCCCGCCCACCTGGACCCACCATCCAACCATGCAGGATTTAGTTTCTAATCTGAGCCTCCTCTCCTCTGATTGGGTCACCGACCTGCTGTTACTAGAGCTCCAGAGAGAAGCCTGAGATGTAAAACTACATGATGATGGTTTTTTGGTTCTTAAAACCACAAATAGATCTTCTTATGGATCGACACTTCAAATTAAACACAGGAGAAGAAGTCTCCTTTCAAGTCTTATTTACTTAAAAAGTGAATAAATCTACCACTGCACTGCTCTAATAAGCCAACCGTACTATTCTTATATTATTTTATTATTATTAGTGGCTGTTCTTAAAAACATCTCGAGACTTGGTCATTTGAAAAATATGCACAATAGCAGCACTGTATATATTTCAACAAGCACAATCTGAAATCCAGCTTCATTTGTTTATTGCAGAAATTTAACTTAAACTTATTCTTCTTGTTTCCAGAAAGAGGTGCTCTTTTCTAGAAATCACTTGAATTGGTCTCATTACAGTGATAGATATGTTCACGTTTTAAGAAAATAAGGTGTTTAGGACAGACACTTAATGATAAAGCGACTTCTGGACAGTGTGGTGTCTTTAAAGGTTTAAACGTTGCTGTGGAAGAATTTCTCACCTCTGGCCAAAATGATCCCGAAACGCTCTATAATTTAGATTTTGGGTAAATCACTGACTGGAAGATGTGTGCTGACACCCCCGAGCAACAAATTAGGAACTGAATGCCAACACATCGTGAAGTTGGAGGGGATTTCTTCGTGAAAAATGATGAGTGACAGCATAAACACATTTGCCTGTTAGAACTAAACATGACTGATGGCTCTTGTTGATGTTTCAGGTGCTGGTTTGGGAAGCGAGCCGGCGTATACACAGACTACATCTACCAAGGTCCCATGATTCTTGTGTTAGTGGTAAGAGTCTCCCCCCCCCCGCCCCCCTCTTTTCAGCAGTGTTGAGCACAGAAGCTGCTCACACAATTAGTCTTCATTATGTCTTTAAAACGGCTGGCAGGCGTGAAGTGTTGGAAACCTCGACACATTCTTCATGTAAGCAGTGGCAGATGTGAGGATCTAACAATTCAGCTACCGAGTGTAACTTTAAAATCCCTGCAGCTTGGCAACCTGAAAGAAATACAAGGATCGTCTTAGATTCTGAGCTGAAAAACGAGAGCAGAAAAAAAGAAATCCAAGGATGTGTTCGTTCTTGTTTGCACCTGATCAGGAATGATCTCTAACACTGGGTCATTTCCATACCCTGAGGGGATCATTTTTCATGCCTCTGCATCATCGTGAATTTGTGTGTTGTCACTCTCACACTGAAAAGCTCAGGAGCTTTCCTTTAAATTACAGTAAAGTCAAACTGGACATGAGCCATCTGCAGGACCTCTCCTTCAGCATTCAGACCACAGCTGTGTTATCCTGACTCCTCCTCGCCCTGCTAACAATCTTTTCGATGCTCGACACTCAGCCCTTCTAGCAGGACTCCTGCAGATTTTGCAGATTGCCCTGGGGGGGGGGGACTCAGCCCGGCTCCTTGTACAAGCTTTCATAATCTCTCTACAGTCGCTCCCTCCTGGCTGCTCACTGCTCTTCAGTCCTTACCTACATGCATGCCCTCAAACTCTGACCACTGCCTCTGTTAGAAGTCGATTTGGCTCTTCCCTCTGCTCGTCTTCCACTGCCCCCTCCCCCAGCTGGGTCCCCAGTGGTAGAATGACCTTCCCATCCTCATCAGAAACAGCACATTCCCTCATCTTTCTACCCTCAGTTGAAAAAGTCATCTCTTCAAGGGGCACTTTGTGTTTCTGTCGCTCCCACCGCACTCTCCCCCCACAGCACACATCTGCCTCTTTAATGTCTCCCTGATACTTTGGCTGAAGATTCTCCGGTCTTGCTTTACAATAGCGTGTCCTCTCAGGCTTTTATCTCTTTGCTCAGCACTTGATCCTGCAGGATCATCGGCCGGTCACCGGCATATTTGTGGTATCTCCTGTCAGGGGTGCTGTGGTTGCAAACTCTCAGTGCCTTTTAATATCAACTATGAAGTGATGCACTGCGCTGACGAATAAATACAGGATGTTATTAAAAATGTTATCATAAGCACTAATGCATGGGGTTAGTGAGGACCAGCAGGATGGATGGTTCTTGAAAGTTTGCCATACATCTGTTCAGGCCAAGGTCAGGTCATCTGGCCCTGGAAAGTATTCCTCCTGCTATTTCTGTTCCCATGCTGCAGCATTCACACCTATTGCATGAGCTGTGGAGTTTGTCATTTATCATATTGTGGAAAAATAATCTCAAGTAGCACTTCAGATAGTCAAAACAATTAGAATCATTGCAGAATAATACAGGCATTGTTTTATAGTTTTCTGATAGTCAACAAAACCCCCCCCTCCCCCACCAGAATCATCCATCCATCTATTAGCCAGATATAGCTCCGTCCTTAGAGCTCGATTGTCGTCCAAAAACTATTAACACAGCGTGACCTGTTCCGTCATTACACACACACTGTAGTTTACTCAGAGTCAAACACACACACACACACACAAACACAAACAAACACACACACACACAAACATAAAGTGTAGTCAAGGTTGTGGTTGTCTGCCAGAAGCTTAAAATGGACTTTTATCCAGTTTTCCACATTTTTCAACTATATATTTTTTAATTAAATTAAATTTAAAAAGTAAAAAAAAAACACCTGATCCACTGACACTGAAGGAATCCAAACCAGGAAAAGCTGACGTCCATGGCAGACAACAACTCCCATGATCCCACGCTACTTCATGACGTCACCCAACACAGTCCTTTGTTATTGTTTTGATTGAGAGACCCCTCGAGGCAGAAGTTTCAGACTACGTGTTTAAGTAAAAGTACCTCATCACGGTAGTTTCCACCACTGACAGAGCATCAAATGTGTATTAATCCACAGCTGAAAATAGTCCCCAACAAATGCAAATTTGCCCATTTGAGTAACATTAGCTAAAAACTAAATTGTTCAGCTGTTTTAGGTTTTATTACTATATATTTCTATTATATGTTTGTCAGCTCCACTGAGAAGGTAGAGAGGTCAGAAAGTTTGTTACGTTGGTACGATTACTTTACTTTATTAATCCCAATGGGGAGTTGCATTGTCAAGTCAGACTGAAGTGGCGAGGCGTGAGACAAATACAGTAAAAGTCACAACTAATAAACAATCAATTAGAATAATATCAAGTCTGAGATTGGAAACTGAACTAAAAACGAGGGCTGCATTTTAAATGGAACAAATATTTAATGCACACTCTGCAGTGAGAGTGCTACAGCGAAACGCCGCACATTAATGCAACTAGGTAATGTGTTCTGTACTAACAGGGTTGACTTTGCATAGATTAAAATAGAATTAACTGTGCATTAAATATGCATATTACAGAGATGCATGTTATATGTAGATATGTAATAACGCTTTATGTGAGTTCATATAGTTTTACAGAGATACAAAATAGGATGTTATTTCTTCTTTATAGACATATGCTTATCTACAGGGTACAGTATTGAACAAACAGATGAATTATATAATAAATATAATAAAGTGAGCAGCCTGCAACACTTAAATGAGAAACCACATCATTGTTGGTTTTGTTTAATTGTGTTTACAATTACAGAAATATAGAGTAAATGCAGCCTGAAGCATAACTGAGACAATCGATGTTAACAAGTTGAATATCTGACAGATTTTTTCATGAACTTTTCTGATGACTGTAAATAATTTTAGAGGGTCTGACTGTGAGATTATGAGAGAACAAAAGCTACATGATTCATGAAAGTAATGCTTGGAAAATGTGAAATATCCCAATTAGGAAACCTAGCTTCAGTGCATTGTTAGCCATTAGCATGTAGCATTGCTGGCTAGAGCCCTTGATCTTAATAAAGTGTGCACTTTTACTCTTACATATCTGCCTTATATCTCTAATTCATACATGCTAATGTTAGCAGCTTCTGTGCGTTATGTTGTTTCATTTGAAGGCAAATGAAACCTCTGGCTCAACATATTCCTGGGACCTCGGCCCGAGTTTGGCCCATATGCTTCCACATCTGGGCTGACTCTGGCTATTATCCTCCAGTGGTGGTCGGCAGCCAGGAAGATTTGCTGTGTGTTGGCACCAGAATTGGTCCAGAAGTGGAAGCATCTAACAGTGAATGCTGTATGTGGGCCAGATGTGGGCCGAGAAACCGGGCTTATATTGAGCCAGAAGAAACACAATATGTGACCCAATTATTTACCAGAATAGTCTCTCTCTACTTTTTCAGTAATAATGTTGCTAACAGCATATGTTAACATTATGTTATCATGCTAAAATAACCTGTGAAGGGAGGGGTGCTTGTGCTTGGTTACCATTATGCTACTAGCTGCCTTTTCTCTGGAACTCCATGTGTTAACCAGTTAGAGAAGAAGAAGAAGTCTATCAACATGTGTCATGTGGGTAAAAGCTGTGGAAATACAAAGAGTGCCACAAATTATCCTTGGTTCCCACTAATTGCTTTATTTCTACTGAAATCCATAAGCCGCCATGGAGTTGTGGCAATGAATTTTCTGCCCCTTGTAAATGAGAAACACATCTATAGATGGAGTTTATTGATGTTTGAGAGTCGTAGGTTTTGCATATTTTGATGCCTCTCCTTTGTTTTTTCTTTCCCTCTTATAGTTTCTTATATGCATCCTCATTATTTTTAATTCCCTGATATATTTTTATATTGATTGATCCTCACCTCACATTGGGAACTCCTGCTCACCTGCAAGCAAACAACACATATAGTCTCACATTTCTGTTTTTTAATTTTCCGGCAGATCAATTTCATTTTCCTCTTCAACATCGTGAGGATCCTGATGACCAAACTTCGAGCCTCCACCACGTCGGAGACGATCCAGTACAGGTAGGTTTAATGTAACCGGCTTATACTCAGGAGATGAAACTTTTCCAGATACTCCAGTGTGTACACACCTTTAATAATTCATGTTTCATACTTGATTGGTGGAACATGGTGAGGGCTTTTCCTTTACAGTCCTGACTAAATCACAGCAGTGCCTGTAGGTGTTCGTCTTCCTGTCATGGCTGTCTGATCACTGCTCCTCTCTTGTGTAGGAAAGCAGTGAAGGCTACACTGGTCCTCCTCCCTCTCCTTGGAATCACCTATATGCTGTTCTTCGTTAACCCGGGGGAAGATGAGATCTCTCAAATCGTCTTCATATACTTCAACTCATTTTTGGAATCCTTCCAGGTACAATTTATCTCCCAAAACCAGAGATAAACAGAATATTATGCTGAAGTATAATGTGTCTGTGTGTGGGTGTGAGACTCTGAGTGGACCTCAAAATAAGTGTGTTCCTCTCCGGAGATGATTGAATGAGGGTAACGTGTGTGATAAGCTGCTGTGTGTGCGATTAAACCAGGATCAGAGCGTTGATGTTTTGAATGCCCTCCTTTCTGATCATGTTTTGTTCCTCTCTTTATCTCCCTCCTCCTCTCACACAGGGCTTCTTTGTGTCAGTATTTTACTGCTTCCTAAACAGTGAGGTAAGCAGATTCACATCCACGTATTGATCCAACATTTTATCCTCTCTCTGTTTCAGACTCTTATTTATACCTCCCCTCCTCGGGCGTCTCCACTCTCCCTTTTGGTGGCTGTGTGTGTGTGTGTGTGTGTGTGTGTGTGTGTGTGTGTGTGTGTGTGTGTGTGTGTGTGTGTGTGTTATTGCAGGGAGCTGAGTGATAAACCTCGGAGCACTTATATTTAGGGCACAATTAAGACTTGTCATGTACCGACATAAGTGACATCACGGTTGACGCTTTATGACAGTGTCAGCCCTAATTTGGTTTCATGGAGAAATCAGGGGTGAAACCCACTAAGAATAGCACAGAGACATGAATATGCATACAAGCAGAAACACTACTTCATCTTTAATGTGTGAGATTATTATTATTAAAATTAGTAGTTGTGGTACTTAGTGTTATTAATGCGTGTAGGAGCAGTCTTCTTCTGTTTTGGGAAATAAGCGTTTTAGTTTATTAAAGTGAGAAGATCTGGAAATAAAAAACAAACATGCATATATATATTTACATCCAGTAACAAATGTATAAAGTTTCCTGCACAAATTAGACACAATGACATTACAAATTACAACCTCCGTCTTCCCAAACCCTTCACCCTGACTTGTTCTCTTCCTTAGCTGCCTAACAGTGCATTCAGAAAGTATTCAGACCCCTTCACTTCATTTTCGGGTTGTCCATCCGTCCCATTCTTGTTGATGTGATATCCCACTAACGCCTTGGCGGAGCAACTTCAAATTTGGCACAAATATCCATTTAGACTCAAGCCTGAACTGTCTATAATGATAAAATGTAGTGATGACATTTTATTTCCAAAAGGTCAAAGGTCAATATAACTGCGACATCATAATGTTCTGCAAAATCAATTCTGGTCATTAGTCATTGCTGTAACTCAGGAAGGAGAGACTGTGACCATATTTCCTGCAACATGTCTGATTGGTGGAGGGATATCTCCATTACACCTTGACGGAACCTCTTTGCAGAAACATTCACTTGGACTCGAATAAGGAACTAATCAGATTTTGGAGGTCAAAGGTCACTGGTGACCTCACAAAATGCAGTTTTTACCTTGTGAACGCAATATCTTTGTAACGCCTGGAGGGAATTTCTTCAAATTTGGTAAAAACATTTACTTGGACTCAAGGACTAACTGATTAGACTTTGGTGCTCAAAGGTCAAAGGTAAAGGTCACGTAATGGTCACAAACAGGGATGTGACCTGAAACCAGTCTGAGTAGACGAGGGATACAACCACAAAGAGGTGATTCTAGATCGCTGATTGTATTTAGGCTTCAAACATTATAAAGTGGTGTTCATTAGTGAAGATTATCCTGCTGAACAAAACATGTCAGTATCATAAACTGTTGTTTGTCAGAGAGTTTATTTTCTGTAATAACCCAAAAGACAACAGAAATATCCCATTTGCTGTTTGTGGAGGGAACCCGGGTGATGCTAACATCCCACATGCTCTCTATTCAGCTGATTGGACATGATGTGCAGAGGCAAACCTGTCTATACACTTCATATCAGAGCAAAAACCAAGCTCTACCTGCAGAGCTCAGAGACAGGACTGTGTCAAGGCTCAGATCTGGGGAAAGCTACAAAAAAATAAAAAAATGCTGCATTGAAGGTTCCCAAGAGCACAGTGGCCACAGCTGGCCACCCGGCTAAACTGAGCAGTCAGGGGAGGGGGGCCTTGGTGAGAGAAGTGACCAATAACCTGATGGACACTCTGGAAGAGCTCCAGAATCCACTTCACTAACAAAAAAAACTAGAATCACTACCTCGCGGTTGTATCCCTCCGCCACTCAGACTAGTTTCGGGTTACATCCCTGTTTATCCAGAGTCGTATCAAATATGAACCATTTGTGTGAAATTTTGTAATAATTGCTGTGTGGAGTCTTGAGTAGTGGCTATAAATTATTTTCTGAGGTCACTGTGACCTTTGACCATTAAAGTCTTATCAGTTTGTGAAGTGAAGTTAACATTTATGCAAAATGTGAAGAGATTCCCTTGAGGAGTTTTCCAGATATTGCGTTCACAAGGATGAAACTGTATTTTGTGAGGGTTTGACCAAATTTTAATCTATCCAATCAAAAAAACACAGCTCCGGCTCTGACTGTCGTCGGCTCGGAGAAATAAAAAAACATCTGTTATGTGAAAAATCAAAACTGTTCGATGTGTTGACCTCATCCCTCAGAGCAGGAGGCTGATTGAGAAAAAAAATTTTTAGGACTTAATCTCAGAGTGGACACCTTTTAAAGTGTTTAGTAAATGGACCACCCCATCATGTTCTCCGAAGTTTGGATCAATACCATTTTAGCTTTAACCACAACCTGTGAGATACGTGCTGATGTCTCTGAATGCATCCTAATGGAGCCACCTGAGCCTCAAACAAGGAATAAATATAATGATATTATCACTTGACCTTGTCAGCCTTAATCAAGACGACCTGCTGGTTCGTCAGCTGAATCATAATCTGATAGTCAGCACTGCCCCGCTCCATCCAGCTGCACAGCCTCAACATCACATCACAGAGGAATCATTACATTACAAGTGATTCCTGGAGAAGCATGTGGATGTAACAGCAGCTGACTGTTGCCCTTTGGTCACCATCACACACTGCGTTCTCCGGCTGGATGATGAATGAATATCTCATCATGAAGCGTGTTGCAGCTCCGACGAGAGGCTTAACCGCCGCGTGGCGCTCACAGAGGATATTGATTCAGTGTTTTGTTACAGGCTGAGAGAAGCAGAAAAAGCAGGGGGAAGGAAATGGGACAGATGAACGGAGGATATCCTCGGTCACATTCAAGAGAAAAGGAAAACATTTAGCAGTGAAACATGCAGAGGATTAAACTGTGTGCCAGACACATGGGCCAAACACAATGCTGGTTTACACGCTGATGAACTGAGCTGTGAAATATTATTATAGTGTTAAAATGAGGTTTCAGTGTTTTTATGTGGATCAGCGCTTTAGATTAAAGCTCCTCCCTTTGAAACTATCTTGTGATCACTGAGAGAAGCAGGGGAGGGGGGGGGGGGGTACAGAAGGGGGACACTTGGGACGATTGATTTTGAGATGAGGATAGAGAGTGGAGGAACCCGTTTTAATCATCATTAAAATGATTTATGTTGTTTTGTTAATGTAGATTCTGTTTATGAAATACATTGAATATATGAATCGGAGCCGTAAATTCAGCTTTACATTGTAGAGGCCGATTTATACGGAAGATCCTTTATACCAGAAAAATAAAAAAACAAACCCATGAAAAGTTGAGGTTAAAAGAAATCATAAAACTTAAAATCCTCGTGGTAATTCAAATTATGAGATAATAACAGTTATGATGTAATCAGTCAAAAGTTTAAGATGAGTTTTTTTACTTTTTATGTCTAAGTTGTATTATGAGATACTAAAGCCGCATTTCCACCGCAGGAACTTTCTTTGTATATTATATTTCTATTTAATATTTTGCATTTATTGTGAACTTAATATTAGTTCTATTTTAATGTTGGCTTTTAGCATCCGTATACATTACCCGTTGAAATACTGTATACACAATGTTATTGATTACTTAAAACACGCAGAAACAATGGAAACGGTTTCAGTGTAAACTAATTCAACCACAGACCGACTGACGATTCTTCGTCTTAACTCCTCCGGTCGTTGTGGACAGGTGCGCTCGGCCGTGAGGAAGCGGTTCCACCGATGGCAGGAGCAGCACTCGATCCGAGCCAGGATGACCCAGGCCATGTCCATCCCTACGTCACCTTCACGGGTCAGCTTCCACAGCATCAAGCAGTCCACGTCGCTATGAGAGCGGAAACCAGCTTTTCGTCCTCCACGCCTGCTTTTGGGAGAGAAACCTCCAGCTGTCATCGTCGTCATCATTTCCTGCCACACCACTGGAGTGCACGAAAACACTTTCTGAGCCAGAGAGAGGGGACACTGCATCAGTCTCTGAAACCTCAGGAGGGACGTTGTGCTTTAGACTTTCAGGAGAAAACGAATGGGGACGGGGGGTAAGGACACTGCAGACTTTATGAAACTGAAAAATGAGGTTAGTGGATCAAAAGATGCACGTGACCAAGCTGAGTTTGGATGTGAATGTACAGCACTCCATGTTCTTTCATGTCTGCCTGCGATATAAATCTGTTGTATTCCTGCTTGCACACTTTGATTTCTGCTATCAGTGAGGACTTGGATCTCGTGCCACTGGACGTCACTGAACTGGATTCCACCTCAGCGGACACTGGACTCAAACGCTAGAGGGGCTGTGACTAAGTTATTAAAATGAGAAATTTCAGACTTTATTTCCATTTTTTATTGTTATTTTGCTGTCACAAACAATTGTCTGATCAAAGTGTTTGTGTTAATTTAGTGTTGTGTTACTTTCCTTTGTTTGTCAGCCGCTCTGCTTTCCATCTACTTTCCAGAAGGGTTCAACACATTCCATAATTTCTACCTGAAGAGTTTTGTTCTAAAATAATAACGTGAATCCGTCAAGCAAAGCACATAATGTTATAATTAGTGGTTTGTTTTCTTTCTGAGGATTCACTCGTAGTTCAGTATCTCAGAGAGAAAAACACGACATTTTCCCAACAAATCGTTATTTTCTCTGGACGCACTAATTCATGTTTCTCACAGGTTGCCTAATTTTGGGAATTATTTAATCAAAAGTATCAAACAAAATACTCCACACTGTCTAATTTACAATAGTAAATTTATACGCAACGTTTTGGTGCCAGACCTTCATCAAACAAATGGTTTGTGACGATGAGATACCATGTTAATAATTAATTCTATAGTAATTTATCCCTTTAATGTAACAATTCAAAGGTACATTTATTGTTTATTATTGTGTTTTTAATTTTGTAGCACTATTTATGATATTAGAAATTGTTATATAGTTTTGGGGGTTTTTTTAAGTAATTTTTTTATGCTTTTTTGCCTTTATTTAAGTTACAGTGAGAAAGACAGGAAAATTGGAGAGAGAGAGGGAGAGGTGCAAAAAAGTGATAATTCAAACGTAATTCGAGATAATGTGATTGGTTTGCGGGCTTACAGCCACTGCTATTTAAGATGCTTCTCATTATCATAAACCACATTTTCCTGATAAAGATCTGGCACTGAAACATTGCAGAGATTTTGTTTGCTTCTTTGGATCCATCCATCTCCTACTCACCTGTCTCATGAAAGAGAGGAAATATTTTATCCAAACTGGATGAAGAATAATCTTCAACCTGCGTTAACTGATGTGTTTTTTGATCACTTGGGTCGATTCAATAAGCTGTAAACACACTGACCCATTATCATCTTATGGAGTTGTTAACAAACAGCTGCTTATCAGCATGTCCAACAAACACAGAGCAACATTATCATTCATTTGAAGTCTGCTCTGTGTCACCTGATGAATGTAAGTCCAGGGTTCCCTCTCTTTTAGCTCTGTGTTTGGTCTCCACCAGCTCCTGAGGGAAATATCTGCCTCTTTAGCTGCTAAACGCTCCACCATGTTCACCAGCTGCTCTCTGTAACTGTGTCTATATGTTTATTATTTGGCACAAAACTCTTCAGCTATATAAAGAGACTTATTACCGTTGCCTCTCTACCAGCAAGCCGGATACAGATCGTCATGAGCCGAGGAGGAGGAACAGGAAGTGAGTTCGTTCTTGTATCTAAAAAGTGACTCTCTGTGGTGATTGGTTGACATTAAAGCAGTAACTTTGTGTACTGACTTATTGTAAATAGAAATTCAAAGAGCGGGGTGTTCAAATCCTGTTGAGTCGTCACAGATAAAAACCACAAAAAAAAAAAAAAGGACAAGACAAACCACACACTGTAAATCATATGGGCACATTATCCATGTGATCAGCAACTCACAGTCCACATTCCTACGATACCAGTTTGCCTAGCACCTGTGCATTTTTATGAACTGCTGTTTATGTCAAATTGTAAATGAGCCTCATCTTTTTCTCGTCCTGAAATCTTTGTTTCTTTGGGGTTTTTTTAATTTTAATTTTTATCCCTTTTTGTGTTGTTTTCGCTCTGGTTGTGATGGAACGTCAGAACAGAACTTCACATGCCGCTGTGACCTGTATTAATCTAATGGTACTCGTATATTGTGATTGGAGACACTTAAATTTAAGAAAACTCTACTTATCAGACACTTTTTTTTTCTTTCTTTCTTCTTTTTTTTTTGCAATGTGAAGAGTTTCCCAAAAAGAAAAGTTTCTTTTTTATTTTATATTTTTTAATGCAGCAACCAAAAGTTTAAATGTTAGCAGAAATATTGTTGACACAGTAAAAATAATAATAATGATAATAATAATTTGGTCAAACAAGGCGACAAAGAATTACTGACACTGACTTCTCCATAGTTGTGTGGTACATGTGGTGAACAATCAAAGATACACAATGTAATTCACAATATTATTTATTGTTATTTATTTCCGATATTGTTATTTTCATACTTGAAATGAAAAGATGTCAAGAGATAATAAAGTGTGTGTTGCATTTGACTGAATGAAAAATTTAACACGTGGCTGAGATGTCAGGTCGAGTTTATTTATAGAGTGTGTTTTCTACACAAAACAACAACAATTCGCTTTCCATATAAAAATGACGATAAAAAATACATATATACACATTGAGCTGCTGGTGCGGGGAACAGGCTCCGCTCAGGATCACACTGCCATTTGTCTCCACAGTCCCCTGAGATAAAAGCAAACAAGAAATACATTTTGAGCATCTTGTGATCCTTTTAAGCTTTTGTGTGTGTGTGTGTCTCAGAGGGAAGCGCTGCTGAACATCAGCTTTTAAATAAGATCCTTCTGCCCAACTGAACATTCACTATTTTCTCTCATGACCGCAGAACAAGAGAGTTTTCCCTGCTTTTAATCTGTGACGCCAAAGCTTCAAAAACAGAAAGAAACAGAGGAAATAAAAGTTTCCTGTGACAGTTTTCATGGTGATTTTTTAAATTGAATGTGAACTTCCATGTGAACACTTACAGAGTTCATGAAGGTTAGTCATGGCCCACAGAGCAGCTCCGGGCCAACGCTTACTGGCATCTTACAGATTCATTTTTACAATCAGGGGCTTGGGAGAGTTGCTCATCTCCACAGTTACTGATTAGACTTTACTCAAGATCATTTAATTATCATCTTCTTTCATTTTAACTGCTCTGGTGATTGCAATGTCTGTTTGTTGGTGTATTTTCTGTAGTGGATTTTGTGTCCCTTTCACAAATGACAGTCTGTCTTCACAATAACACAATTCAACATTGGTGCTGGAGGAGAATCAATAAATCTGCACGGCCACAATTTCCCTGATTTAACCTCTGCTGGGTCAGTCACAACGAACACATCCGGTGCAGCTAAACATTGTTAAAAACCCATGTGACTTCAGCTTCAACTTCAGTGTCCAAAGATAAAAATGATACACAAAAACATCCAGAATATTTTTATTCCTCTGCATCAGGGTCAGTCAGAGCTGGAGCCATATTGTTTTCAGGCTGTCCGTCCATCTGTCCAATTCTCAAGGTCACGGTGACCTCACAAAACGCAGGTTTTGACCTTGTGAACACGATATCGCCTTAAGGGAACACCTCAAGGGAATTTAAATGTAGTAAAAAAAATAAATTAAAAAAAAAACATTCACCTGGACTCAAAGACAAACTGATAAGAATTTGGTGGCTTAAAGTCAGAGTTCAAAGGTCAAGGTCATGGTGACCTTACAAAACATGATTTTGGCCTCGTGAATGTGACATGTCAAAAACTCCTCAAGGGAATCCCTTCAAATTTGGCATAAATGTTCACTTGGACTCAAAGATGAACTGATTAGACTTTGGTGTTCAAAGGTCAAAGGCCATTACTCCAGACAGCAATTGTGACCTAATTTCACACAAACGGTTAATATTTCATATAATCATATAAACAGGGATGTAATCTGAAACTAGTCTGAGTGGTGGAGGGATACAACCACGAAGAGGTGATTCTAGTTTATTTGATCTAACGCTGCAGCCACAAGAAAGAAAGAAAGATGGAGTCTTGGCTTTGAGTATTTCGTTCATCAAATATTCCCAGCGACAAGCTGCAGGAAGCTGATACAGAATACAAATCATGTCAGACAGACTGGAATGAGATGAGTTTAATAACTGTGAATCTGAAGGGGAATCAAAGGGCTGCATCAATATGTTAGAAGGTTAAATGATGATCCTGATGATCCTGAGCCGTCTGTCCCACGATGGCGCCGCCATGCCAACTGTCTCTTAATGGAGTGTTTGACACATAACACGCGTTTGACTCATAACACGGTTCCTGGTGTTTTGGGTTTCCACATGTTAACGACATAACCAGAATAACCAGTTAAGCTCATATGTCCTCCACTATGCTAAACCCAGTAATTACTTAATGTTCCTTTTAAACATTTTAATTTGTCCTTTAATAAACCAGGAAGTAAAGTGGCCAAGTACATTTACTCAAGTACTCTATTTAAGAACAGCTGTATTTCCATTTTATGTTTCTTTATACTTCTACTCCACAACATTTGAGAGGTAAATATTATACTTTTTACTTTACAGATAATTAATACAAAATATAATCAACAAATAAATTATTATTATTTCTTTTATTTTACCAATAAGTGCCATTTAGATTAAAGAAAACCTCATTTACAAGAGAGACCTGGACAAGATAGCAGCCATATAACAGTTATCTGTCCTCTTCATACTGGATGATCTCATTACTGTAACACAGAGAGACAACAGACAATGAGTGGTGTCATCAGCATAATCATTTTCATATTGTGCATCATATTTCATGCATTTCCTTGTAATTATTCAAAGATTGCAGGTTAAAATTAGCTCCATCTTCTCCATCTGCAACATTCAAGTGATAATTAGACAATAATCTAATAAAAAAACACATTTAAGGCCTATATAAGTACTTATTATTGCATAATAAGTACTAATGAGTATAATTTGATACTTTATACGTCTGTACTTGAACTTTCTTTCCTTTATTAGACTTTATTGACTTTGTATAACAAAAACAAGTGTGACACAAAGACATGTAAGAAGAATATGATATATATGTGTGTGTGTGTGTGTGTGTGTGTGTGTGTGTGTGTGTGTGTGTGTGTGTGTGTGTGTGTGTGCGTGCGTGCGTGTGTTGCTTGCTGGTAGGCGGGAGACATTTCTCATACTCACCACTAGAGTAAAGGGCAGATAAGAAACGGCAAAAAGCTCAAAAGAAGATACCACAGGAGGGCATTGTCTTCCAAAACACAAGGCGATCTCAATTCTGCACTTGTTAGGAACAGACTTTTATAAAGGTAATGCTGGTAGTTCAACTGGAAACACTGCTGATGCTGTTTAAAGGAATTCTGCAGGTTAAATTTATGACTTTTAAAGGCCTTTTTTTAGCACCAGGCAGAATGTAATCTAATACTTATTTCTCCCTCATACCATCCAAAGTATGTAAATATAATAGATAACCAGTAAGGACTAAATTAAGTAAAAATATTTGTTATATCACATTATTGATCAGTCAATGACTAATTTTCTTCTACTTCTGAGCTGCTGTAACAAGTGAATTTACCCTGTGGGGATCAATTAAGTTTCATCTTATTTCCAGCAGAATATAACAGTAATTCCTATTGATATAATGATGACTGGAACGCCAATCAGGCAGCTATATTTACATTATTTGTTAACAAATTTGTTAGGAATTTACACCTAATTTGTAGGGGGCAGTTGTGTCAAAATGTAGTTTTAATAACTCAACTATATTGATTTATATTATATTATATTTTCTTCTGTGTCAGGTAACTAACACACAGGAATCCTTGTTAAAGGCAGTATTATTAAATAGTACATTATTCCCCGAAGTCTGAGTGAACATGTGTTTGTTGTCTGACCAACAGTCAAAAACACAAACATGCGGTGTTTACTGAACTGAGTCATACAAATAAGAGAAATAAGAGTTAATGTTAATATTTCTATTCAAAATTGTTACTATTTAATTTCCTGATAAGCTCCTTTAAATCCAGGTATGTGCTTGTCTTGAAAGGTTTTTTCAAATCACTGAATTCAGTTCAGCCTTAGAAGGTATATTAAAAAAAAAAAGTCTTAATTCACACAGGTCTTAAATATTTTCTGGCCTGCTATCAACAGTAACATTAGTTATAATTTTGTTTGTATGTTGTGGGCTGTCTGGCAAACAGTGTTGCTAGTGCTAGCCAACAGAGCTTGGAGGCTAAATTAATTTGGTGAACACTGCAGAACGACTATGATTCACTATGTTTCCTATTTCTATTAGTTGTTACAGGAGAGATCACCCCTTTGGGAGGACTGAGCCCAGTTGAGACTGCCTGTCTCTCATGTCACTTTTTTACAGGAAATAGATCGCCCACCACTACAGCAACTGTTGTGAAGGTGCAGCAAGTGGCCACTTGAAGGAGCTCTTTCCCACATGATTGTTAAATGCAGCCATAATCTAAATATAATACAAAAGCATATGCTGTTTGGAAACACGGGGGAAAACAAAACCTACCACATCTACGTGTAACAGAGTCCTGTATAACTGACTCTGTTACATAACGTCATCCCTGAAACTACAGGTGGACATAAGCAAAGACAACAATATAATGCGATTAAATACATTAGCATTTAAAGGTTGTTTTTTTTGTGTGTGTCAGAGGTTTGTGATTGGTGATTTGAGGCTGTAGCTAGATCTCTGTGTTGTAATGGATTAAGAAAATATAATAACTAACAATGTATTATTACAACAGCACAAACTGCAGCCTTAAGAGTTTTAGGAGTAGATTTCTGACAGTCTCAACCAAACTGTACATACAAACTTTAAATAAGGCTGGGTGTTGTTATATGTTACATGTCTACAAAAGCATCTGTACAAACATTTTATTTTAAAAGAAAGTCAAAAATTATAAATGATATTGTTTTAATTTTAAATTGGGTAGTACCAGATCAAATAGTAAGTTACCCACATTACAAATTTGAGCTACTGAGGTTCTGACCCACCTTTAAAATTCAATATTGTTCCTTGGCTTTTGTATTGCATTGCATTCCATTGCTTTACAATGTGTCCATCACATGTAATCTTGACTACAAGAAATAGGACTTGGCATTTATCTGTGTATGCGTGAGGTCTTGTGTTATCATTTAGCTATTGTGGCTTGTATGCATTGGCTGATAATTAATCCCTTAAACTTGAAAAGCATGTAGTTTCAAATTAAGGTGAAGAATTCAATACATTTTTTGCCCAATACTACATGTGACACTGTTGTATCATCTCCACAGTTGTAACGTCTTCAGTTCTTTGATGTTTTGTTCTGTTCAGTTGATCAGTATTTTTGGCACTTAGAGTAATTAAAGCATGTGACATTGTAAAGGTGTTGTACAATATAAGTACTTGTGCAATAGAAATAATTGGGTCTAACTTTCCTTTCGCTTTTAAATTAAAATATAATTTTAGATAAGTTATTATTACGGGACTGTTTTGGTGTTGCACCCCACAAAGATCATTTCACAATGTCTACAGTACTGATATCTCTTTTTATATTTTGGTTGAGGTTTAAATTTCAACAGTAACTCATCTATTTATACTTTTGCTTTAGGGACTATGGTTTATCATGCTTATTTAGTTTATCTAATATGACTTTTAAATAAACAAGATTTTCTGGGAAAATCTTGATATTCCCAGAAATGACTTGTTGCTCAATGGATGTTTACAATGCTGGGCTACATCCTCTGATGAGTAATACCACATAAATGTTTATAATAAAGTTATGCATTATTAAATTTAAGCCTGGTATTAAGCAGAAGAGGGTAATGTAAGTAGTAATAGCATTTACATGGGTTCAGTGCGTCTCATCAGCCAATGCATGTAACTTGCAGTGTTGTACACCGCTTTTACTGTTAAGTAATGCAAATGAATGCGTGTCACTTACTTCCTACAGGTCCTGCATGACCACTGTGCATTATCAGCTTACTATAGTGGAAATGCATAATAAATTAGTAATTATCTATGTGTTTATATGCATGCGTGAATGAGAAAGAGCAACTGCCAATCCATCTGCCCTAAAAATTTATATCTACATAAAAGCAAATGTTTAGGATCATATTGCTGACGTCTGATAGTTATCCAATGTGCTGCAGTCATCCTCCAAACAGGTACTTGGTAAAAACATCTGTCCATCCATCTTCTCATATTGCTCCATGGCACAGTGGCAACAGGTTATGCAAAGTTGCCTAAACCTCCAGCCCCCAAGCCACATCCTTGGGCTCCTCCTGGGGGATTCAGAGGCATTCCCACACTTCCTGGGATATGTAATCCATTTGGCATGTTTTGGGTCTCCCCAGTGTCTGAAATACCTCCTCAGGGATGTATCCAGTGGTTATGCATCTCATGTGGCTCCATCCCAAGCAAAAGAGCTGCTATTCCTTTTGGGGCAACTCACTTAGTATCCAGAATATTATCCCATGGACACAGGTGAGCACTGGTTGAGAACATCACTCTTACGCTCAACCAGAAACACAAAATAAAACCTAAATTATTATTATTATCATTTAGGAATACCTTTAACTCCACTGTTGAAATAGCTCCTTCCCAGGCAAAAGAGCAGTTTTTCCTCTAGGGGTCAACCCGAAAAAAGGCAACTAATTTTGGCCACTTGTATCCACCATATCATCCTTTTTTTCAGAGCTACTGACCACAGGTGAGGGTCGGTTGAGAGCATCGCCCCTAGGAGCAGCCAGAAGCAGCACAGAAAAATAAAAATAAAAACTAAATAATAATTATTATTGTTTAGGAATACCTTTATCTCCATTGTTGCAATTCTCCATTCAATAATCCAAGGGGCCATAATTCCAGTTATCACACGAGGAAATAGCATGACACCTATTGATAAAAAGAGATAGAATAGTGAGACGTTAGTTGAAACCTTCTTAAACAATTCAACACAGAGTCACGCTCAGTAAATAAAGTTGTGAGTCTCCAGGGTTTTTTTTACGTCCAGCTGGCATGCTAACGCTAGCTGGCTAACGTAACCTATCATTGAAAATTTATAATGAAAAAGTTTTAAACGTTGAATAACGTCAACACCGAGCTTAGAAATTTAAAAGTAAGTTATGAAAGGGACTTCTTTGTTGATTATACTGTAAAGAATGTGCTGCCAGTGATTTAAGTGATAGAATTAAGAGTACTTTCTCTACACGCTAGTTCAGAGGCTAACGTTAGCGAGGCTGGTGCCGCTAGCAGGCTAAGCTAACGCTCGTTAGCTTCTTTGCTTCCCGATCCCACAGTGAGTTCTCAATGACTACCGTTTATTTTGCACGTTTGGCATAAAAGTGTACTAAAAAAATCCAGCCTGCTCACGTCAAACAGCCGAAGGTTTAACCAAATGAATATTTTTTCCTGACAAGCGGAGCGTTTGTTAATTTTAGAGAAAATAACAAGACAAAATCTTACTTACCTGCTTGTCCTGTTACTAACCGTTTACGACTTGATAACAACCCTCCGCTCACGTTGCCATTGGTCGACGCTTCAAATCCAGGCTTTCTATTGGCTCGCACAGCTGTCAGTCTTCGCAAATGCCCGTACAGCGGAAATGTGGACGAAAGTTCATAGCACGAAACTTCATTATCAAAAAATATTGTTTTTGTTTGGAAACGTTTTCTTGAGTCTCACAACCTCCCCGTCATTTATAAATAACTGTGTTTACTGTGCCATTAAAAGACTGTTATTTACACCACTCGCATGCTAGCTACTCACACCCAGCCTGATGTATGTTCACTCAAAGTAACTACAATATCTAATATTTTTAACGCTTTGCCTTTGGGACTTTACTCAGAAATGAGCCGCAGATTTTCACAGCACATTACAAATCACAAGTAGATAACGCCGATGGCTTCAAACGAGTTGAATCAATATATTTCATTTGATCTTATTCTTTGCATCTAATGCTAAACAGATTCTGCTAGTGGAAACAGGTTTGAACAGTCTGGGTCTCTCAATTTGACCCCCCAGAAATAGGAGTCTGGCCAGGTTGGGCAGCATGTCACTAAGAAGAGTGGAGTTTAGGCTGGAGTTGGCAAGAGGTTGAGGGTGGATGGAAATATAAATGAGTGGGGCAGCACTGGGATAGTTGTATTGATATCCAGGGTATAGCTTTGCAGTGGGCAGTTACAGAAAGGCCCTGAGAGTTTCCCAAGGAGTGACTGAATATTTCTCCATTTAGTGTCAGTCTGACCTCCCTCAGCCACATACACTGTCAAATACAAAATGAAAGTGACTGGTGTCCCATGTCCATTTCAGCACAGCAACACAGGCCTGAATGAGAAAGATAGTTTTTCTACATTTAGAGTGCAAATTTTTACAAACACATACTGGAAATGTAGGAGTAACAGCTCAACCATTCGATTTGACTGTAGTCTAATTAATACATTATCCTTCATCGGGCTGGAGGAAGAATTCAAATACTTACTAAGGTAAAAGTACTAATACTACGCTGTAAAAATACTTAACTACCAGTAAGTATGCAGGTATAATCAGGCAATTGTACTGAAAGTATTACAAATACTCAGTGCAGACAAATGGCCTCTGTGACTGTTATACTATTATATTTTAAATTATTAGATTCGTATTAATCATGCATTAATGTAAAAGCCGTATTTTACAAGTGGACATAGTTTCAAATTATTTTGAGTATGACTGCAATTGATGATTATTTTCATTATATATTAATCAGCTGATTATTTTCTCCATCATTTGATTGAATGTTTGTAAAAAAAAAAAATAATGAAAATAGTGAGAAACGCTCATCACAATGCAGAGCTAAAAGAGACATCTTCACAACCAATGGACCAAACCTCAGAATTATTAAAAATGATTGAAAATAATTGAAATTATTAAAAGGAACAGCAACAAATCTTCACATATGAGAAGCTGCAATCATGATATGTTTGGTGTTTTTGCATGAAAATCTGCTTAAATGTTGATTGAATTAGTTAATTTTCTAACATGTTTGTCACAATTTATAACCAAGCATCATCCTATGTTATTAACTCTTCATATGTTTTGTTTGCATAAATCTGAATTACTAAAGTAACTAAAACTGTCAACCAAATGTAGTAAAAGAAAAGAAAAGTACAATATTGATGTGGAGTAGAATTAGAAAGTGGCATGAAAAGAAAATGCTCAAATCCCTCAAATTTGTCTTTACTTATTTGAGTAAATGTACTTAGTTGCACTGTCTTTAATGCATACATTGTAATCGATCTGATTAATCCATCACTTCCTATTTAACTACTGCAGGTCGTGCAAGACAGACAGAGGTGGAGGAAGTATTTAAATGCTTTACATACGTAAAAGTAGGTAAGGACAATTTTAATTTGTTTGGTAATTTAATCTATGATATTGCATTCAATAAAATTACTTAATGTTTTGTATGTAAAGTTTTAATCTGCAAAGTAAAAGCTTTCATGTTGTGGATCAGAAGATTTATTGTTGTAGCATGAGGCCATAGAATAAATCAGCATCTTTCCTTTGAAAAGAATTCAGAGTTTCTTGTTGTTACTCTGCACCTTTCCAAAAATGGCTGGTGGCCAAAATGGAAATATATTTTATGCAGATGAAAACCTGTGCCGAGTAAACTATGTTCCACTGGTATTGTCTTATTTCACCTGCCAAACCTCCTGTTAGATATTTAGGATGTTTGTCAGACAGTTTGAGTGGAGAGAGAAGGACATTAAACCAGGCTGTTGGCAAGAAAAGTTCATTTACGACTGATGTCTGACTGACTGTCCAGTCTGTTTGTGGTTTAAAGGTTTGAGGTAAACACTTCAGATCTCTCAGAACAAGTCAGTCAGAGTTGTGTTGAACGCACATTGGCAAAACACCTCGGGTGGTTACCTTTGAAGGATGGAGCCACACAACGACAACTCAGTGTGGTTCATATCACTAACAACAGAGGCCCTGAGGATCTCTCAGACCAGTTTGGTAGCATTGGAGAAACTCATGCTCATCAGAGCAGAGACAGTGCTGCTGACTTGCGCTTGGTTCAACACTAACATGGACAGTTGTTCCTTTAGTTTATGTGCTGCAAGAAACTGGAACTGGTGACTGTTGTATATTAAAAACATTATTATTTAGAGAGAAAGTTCAACTGTGGCTTATGGGAAACTCAGAAGTCTAGTCATATATGTGTGTGATTTTATTTTATTGTCCATTGTATTGCTTGTTAGATACATTGTATGTGATGCATGGAGCTGATGTGAGTATGATGTCACTGAGGCAACTGGACTCCTACGTCCAGGACCACAATGAAAATACAGTAAGTCCTGGACTGGATTTGTCCTCACTGCGTTATTGATGTATGCTGATGTTCAGGCAGGTCCTCAGGTCACAAGAATGTCCATTTCCAGCGCTATATGTAGCTTCACTAATAATAGCTCAATCTGTTTTTTTTATAGCACATCTGAAGTTTTTCCTCTTTGATTTCTCTTCTTTTTTTCTGTCTCCTTGGCTCATTATTGTCCTTTCTGAAACCTCATCTTCATTTTTCTGCTCATTCCTTAAACCACATACACCCATTAACTTTCTTTGCATCCACATTTACACTTTAGAGAGTGTGTTTGTATGAGAGTGGTGTCAAGAGTTCATGGCCTTCATCCTTATGTACCAATCATGAGTAGGTTCCCTTTCAGTCAAGCTTTAATCCTGCTGGAGTGAACTTCCTGTTTACCTCCATTTACATGAATGTGGCTCCTCTGTTGTGTTAATTTTGCCTCATAATACAAGAATCATATTTAAAAGTCACTAAAATCACCAAGGAGATATGTAAATGTAGTTATAGTGAAAACCCACTAGATGGAGCTGAGACATCACACTCGGCACCATCATCACTGCGGCTGAGCCTCTGATGAATTGACTGTGGAGTCATTCAGCTAATGGGCCACTGTATTATTTCTAATATTCCAAAAGCAACACTTTATTTAGCAGCATGCAAAGATATATTAAATGGTTTATAACACACATGTACGTAGTTGTAAGGACATTTGTAAGAGTCATAACAGATTTTATACTATTACAGCTGTGTTTTACTATATTGTTGCAGCCTTTACTTACAGAAGGAGCTATAGTTGTGGACAAAACACTTTTATCTGCTTACAGCTATTCCAGAGTGTATTATAAACCATTTATTAAATGTATATTTAGTGCTTATAAATTCTAAACTGTTGCCATATTTCCTTTAAACTTCCCTTTAGCGTCACAGTTCCCCCCACTATATATGGCTCTTATGGTATATATGTCACATTATTCAGTACCTGCAGTACATTATTATATTAAAATGATATTCATTTTCAAATGTCATTTTAATGGGAAAAATAAACTTTTCCTTTTCATCCAGTCGTTTTTCCTCAGTGACGATCAGATGATCTAATTACTGCAACACAGTGAGACAACAGACAACAAGTGGTGTCATCAGCATAATAATATGCAGTGTGCATCACATTTTATGCATTTCCTTGTAATTTAGAATGATGTGTTTGGTTTATCTGGACACACTGTGAGCTTTGCTAGAATTAAAAATGCAGTTTTATGGGTTTGTGTTGATGGAACGGAATTTATATTATATATATATTTTATATAAGTTGATTATATTTATATTTATACACACACACACACACAAACACACACACACACACACACACACACACACACACACACACACACACACAC
>NW_019525139.1:0-2875 GCF_002814215.2 Seriola lalandi dorsalis
TCAGTTTGTGTGGACTTTGTCAGAAATGTGTGGATTGAATTCTGTGTTTGTCACTGAGCTCATAGTTAAAGGTGGTGTTGTACTGGACTACATTATACTGAGAGGTGTTTCTATTGTTCTGTCCTCCCTGTTTACAAACATGAGGGGGTCAGAATATTAGGAACACCTCTGAATATAACACAGTCCAGTACAACACCATCACTGACTCTGAGCTCAATGTTAAAACATAGAAGTGAATGAACACCTCTATGACTGTCACAAAAATGAACATGATCAGCATCATAGAAGTCGACTTCATGACACAACAGTTGTGTTGGATGGTGTTAGATTGTACAGGTGTCCCTAATAAAGTGAACACTGAGTGTCTCACTGACACAGTGAAGCCCTGAGAACAGAAGAGCAGCTCATACTTTGAAGACCATGAGTTCAATGTTTTATAACACATTCTTTTACATCTCAAACAACAAATTTCACACGATTTCATTTCAAGATCAATCGAGTGAAACAGAAACTGATCAGAAATTCAAGTGTTTTCCAAACTGTATATTTGCTTCTGTCATTAGACGAGTCAGAAACAGTGTTTTCCAGTTGAGTTCAGTGGATGTAGCAGGTCCTATCAAACAGAGCTGGGATGGTGTTTGAGGTTCAAACTGTGATTTTCTCTTTTTCTTTCTCTTCCTTTGTGTTTCCTCTTAAACACACTTTACTCCACATATACAAGCAGAGAAGGTCGAACTAAAGATCTTGGTCTGACACAGACTTGTGACCATTTAAAGGAGAAACCAACAGAAAGTGTCTCAGTCAGGTTTTGGTCACCACATTCAGCCAGATCATCTTCACTGCTCCTTGTCATTGATTGTCCAAGTGTCTGAACTCCACTGGAGGATGAACACATTCTCCATAAAGATATTCCCTCATCAGGTGTTTTGATGATGGTGGTGGAGAGCGCTGTCTGACACCTGGCTCTAAGATCTACCATAGGTTTTCAACTGGGTGGAGATCTGGTGACAGTGAAGGTCACAGTTTCTGATCCACATCATTTTCAGTCTCATCAGACCTTCAGTGCCCCCTGGTGGTCTGTGGATGGAGACGCTGTCGTCCTGTTTCTCTGTCGTTTCTCTGCTTCTTCCTTTAATTTGTCTCCGTCTGTGTCTGACCCTGAAAATGTTCTTCATATGTTCATGTTGATGTTCACAGGTGCAGCTTCAAAACCGTTTGTCACAATACTTGATTGGCCAGAGGATGGTGCACTGCTGAAATGTGTCGTTCGAGGTGCTTCACCCAAACCTGATGTCCAGTGGCAGGACAGTGATGGAAAGACTCTTCCTGCTGAAGAACCACAGGTCTCTGAAAGACGAGGCAGCTACGACATTATCCTCCAAACTACTGTGACCAAGACCGACACCTATCGCTGTGTAGCCACACAGGAGGAAATCAGACATCAGGTTCATGCTCAGATCGATGTTCGTATCAACGGTGAGCTTTGTCTCAGTCACATTTTTATATTCAGTTAATTGTAAATGTTCATGTGTTATTAGTTTTCAAATCCTCCTCGTCTGTCTGAACCTGAAACCAGGAGTTAACAGATGTTCACCACTTGACTCCTTCACTAACATCTGACTGTGGTTTGTATTGAATGTGACTGTGTGCAGCTCACTAAAGCAGGTGGGCTGATTGAACCAATCATAGGTGCTGTATGAGAGAAGCTTCAGGCTGTAGAGGACACATGTGGTGTCACAGTGTGATATACAGCTGTGATCTCCAGCCAGATGTGTGACTCTGCTGCAGCTTCCTGACAGCAGAAGTTGTCAGTGTCAACAGGCTGAACTTAGATTGTTCTCCAGTGAATGAAGCAACAACTCCTCTTTGTTTCTCTGTGTTCATGTCAGCACAGTAAACACACTGAGAGGTTTCTCACTGAAGCTCCAAGAAAAGCTTCAGACGTCTCTCAGCTTTTAGCTTCATTTATTGTGAGTGAAGCGTCGACCCGAGCTCAGAGGCTGATCTGTTTAACAAAGCTCATCAGTACTGGCTGTAACAACAACTATCATGAGATGAAGATGTGCTGACAAGAGGTGATCCAGAGTCCATCACAGCCTGGGCTCAGGGTGTAGAAAACCTGGGCTGGAGACAGATTGTCACACACAGTTTCAGATCTCAGACACAGCAGGAGTGAAGCAGAAGTCAGATGTAAACAGCCTAAAGTGGAGGTGGCAGGACAGTGATTCAAACACCTTCCTACTGATGAACAACACGTCTCAGACAGAGGAGGAAGCTGCAGCATCACCCTCCTCACTACTGAGACCAGAACCAGAACCCAGCTCTCAGCCGTGCAGCCGAGCAGGAGGAAAGAGGCCGTGAGATCCGTGCTGACATCACTGTGCCTGGTGACATTCATCCCAGTGCTGTTTTCATCTGCTCATCACTGTAGATCATAGGAGCATGAACACAGTTAGTTGTTCTCTTTGTGAAGCTGTGACGTCCAGTCTGATGGACATGATGTGAAGTTACACTCTGAGTCTCACATTGACTTTCTGTGTTTTCAGTTCCAGAGAGTCACACTGGATGGATTGTTGCTGCAATAATTTTTGCGACTCTTTTTGTTGGTGTTCTTCTTCTTCTAGCTGTGCTTAGAGCCAAGGGCTTTAAATGTAGTAAAGGTAAGTTTTAAATAAGTTATTGTCTCAACATTTTCATAATGAAGAAAGAACAAAACAACAAAGTGTTTTCATGTATCTGATGTTCAGAGTCTGACAGTTGTGTTCATCTTCTCAGACGAGCAGCGTTCTGTTGTTATTTACTCTCAGGGTGAGATCAGCTCACCTGGATTTTCCTGAATATAATTTTGTTTTCCCTCCTGCAGGTCAATCAAAGA
>NW_019525139.1:5595-9532 GCF_002814215.2 Seriola lalandi dorsalis
ATCAGCACTTGTAAGTAAATGAAATCATTTAAATAATAAACTACTTGTGTTCTTTCACCTGCTGCTAACAGCACGCTGATTACAACCCTATACATTCATCGTCTAATATCACTGAGCTGAATGTTTGGAGCTGTGTCATAAACAGTCTAACGTCTGATCATGTGATCATAGTTGATTGATCTATATAAACTTGCCACCTTAGAACAGTGGTTACATAACCTTTTAAACTAGCTGCAACTTAACCGTGTGCTCCGGTATGTAAACAAATAGCATTACACATCTGTTAGTCAGTCTAAGAGAGTTAAACCTTTAACACTGTCTGAAACCCTCTTTTAAATCTGTGAGACCTTTATTCTATATGTGAAAACACAAAAAGGGGAGATTTCACTGCTTTTCTCTAGACCACATCAAACCAGCTCCAGTCATTAGTTTGTGTTTTCACAAATCAAATTTTCTCTGTTGTCAAAGCACTTTGTAAAGTGTTTTTTAAAGGGGCTCCATAAAGTTGTTATTGTTGTTGTTATTGTTGTTGTTATTATTATGAACAATAATTATCATAAAGGTGTCACAAATTTTAAAGTCGGTTAATGTAATCCTCATGCAAACTTACACACAGACAGTAAACTGCTCTATACTAACAGCCTGTGAATGGTAGTTATATCCACCCATTAGTTATACTGCTTATCCTTACAGGATCATGGTGGGCTGCAGACAATCCCAGCTGACATTGGGTGAGGGGCCGAGTACAACGCAGGACTGACGTATAGAGACAAACAACAAGACACACTCTCATTCACACCTATGGGCAATTTAGAGTCACCAATAAACCTAATGTGGAATCTTTGGACTGTGGGAGGAGGCCGGACCCACGCAGGAACAGGAAGAACATGCAAACTCCACACAGAAAGGCCCCGGGTTCAAACCCAGGACCTTCTCACTGTGAGGTGACAGTGGTAACCACTGCCCCACCATGCCAACCAATGGCAGTTATAGTATAACTGGAGGGTAAAAGATAAGTAGCTGGATTTCAGCAGAGGAAGTTGTGATTTGCGAAACTTCCCCTGAGCAGCAGGTTTACAATCTTAAATATTCACACTGAACAGTATTTAAGTCAGATAAACCTTGTCAGACATTTATTCATTTTCCTCAGAAGTGCTGAGGAATGGTATTTTCACTGTATTTTGTTCAGTTTTTTGGTCTAAAGTCATAGTAGCAGGGGAAATGCAGCTATTGTGAAGGACGCGTCCCGGAAGGTGAGAAACCGTGAGGTGTGGCTTTCAGAGATGCAACAGCGATGATCAGTGTTTGGACGACATCGAGAACTATGGAGCGTCTTCCTCTGCTGTGTCTCTGTGTCCTCACCTGGTCTGGAGCAACGTTTGCTGATGTAAACCGTAAGAAAACTTTAGACTGATAATCAACTTTAAATCTCTTCTGTGTTACTGGCTGAAAAATCTGTATATTTATTATTGAGTCTGATAATGGAAACACGTTCACCTGTTACATCAGCATCTTAGTTTAAAAAAAGTAGGTTGATGTAATATGAAAACTGATAATTAGCACAGATCAATATTGAAACATCAGCCTCTACAACACAGGTGAAGGGTTTTAATTACAGGATCCTTCTGATCCACTGTGTAACTGAACTGCGCAGTTTCTTAAACACACAGGGAGCGGCTGTCTCCACTTCCTGCATCAACCAAACATCAATTCAGAGAAATCTCCTGGTGAACAAAACTGAACTGAAATATCTGATGAAATATAAAATGTGGCTGCGGCTGCTGCCTGAGAGTCACTGAGAGATTTATTGATCATTTTTATTTATTGTATTTATTGAGATGTAAGTAACCTCAAAGAGAGTTGTGAAACTGGTAATCAGGCTCAGTGCACCAACACTGTTTTTAGATCATGTACGTCATAATTAGAGTTTTTATGTGTAACTTTGCATAAAAGTCTTGTATTTTATTAATGTTACAGAACATAAATTAATGGATTTATCTAATAGAAAATGTCCAAAACACATATTAAACTTATAATTGTGATTGTAATTACAAGAACCGCCGTTAATTTCAGATCATGTGTTAAAGATCATGTGCAGGGTAAAGTATACTGATCTCCGGCGTAACCATGGGTGTATTATAAGTACCGGTATTTTCATTACATCACTACATATTATAATTATTATATTATAAGTATTCTTATTACATCACCACATATAAGTATTATATTATAATTATTCTTATAAAACATCCATGGGCGAAACGCTGTGAGTGAAAAAATGAAAAGTTAAATACACTTTTAATGGACGCGGTTTATCATGTTCGAGATAATGAAGTTCATCCACCAATGGTATGAGAGGAAAGCAGCTCTCGCGCTGAACATAACTTCACTAGCCAATCAGAAGCAGAGGGGGGCGGGTCTTGGCATCACTGGCAGTGTAGAGTCCAGCGGCCTGAAGGAGCCGGCGCTGGTTTCTGCACAGTCAGCAGGAGGAAGCTGCTTCTGCCACCAGCGGTGAAATAGGAAAATAATCTCTCTCATAAAGCTGCTGTCCGCGCGCTCCTACATACAACTACGTCACCGGGAGCGACAGTTACGGTTGACACTCAGTCATCAATGACGGACCGTGTCTGTGATTCATTGCTGAACATGATCCGTCCTTCACAATTTCTTTGTTTAAACCCAAAAGCATGAAGAGAAAAGTGACGGTGGTCTTCATGATTTCACTTTAAACTCCAGTTTACCAGTTCTTTTTACTGAATTTTCTTTTAATTCAATATTTTATTTATTTATGTATTTATTTATTTATTTCCCATTATTATCTGTTTTTCAGAAGGAAACACTTGAGCGTTGCTGTAGTATTGCAGTGTTGTTTACAGTTGTCTGTTACCAAATTATAATTATCGCACTGTTACTGTATTTTTAAATAAATGGTGCATGACCAGGCCTCGACATGTGGTTAGATTTTTTTTCTTTTAAAAGTCACAGAACTCTAATATAAAACTATAATAAAAGTCACCATCAGTGAAATGACAGTGATTGTGACTTTTCAATGATAAAACTGTGATTTGACAGTTAAACAATCCTCATATGTTATAAACTGATAAAAACACATTTATTGTAGAAACAAAGTGGCAGGAGTTTCATCAACTGCCTCAGTGACTCCAGTCAGAAAATCAGGAGGAAACAGGAATCACTGTGTCCGCCACATATTTAAGAGTTTTCACCACCTCGTGGTTTTCTGCCTCGGCCACTCAGACTAGTTTCAGATTACATCCCTGTTTGTCCAGAGTCACATGAAATATTCACCATTTATGTGAAATGTTATGATGATTGCTGAGTGAAGAGTTATGGCTGAAACATTTGTGCCGAATGTGAAGTTCTGCAGTTATCATGTTCACAGGGCCAAAATCATGTTTTGAGAGGTCACTGTGACTTTGACCTTTGACCTTTGACCACCAAAATCTGATGGTGACGGTTTTTACCAAATTTGAAGAAATTCCCTCAAAGCGTTACTGAGATATTGCGTTCACTAGGCCAAGACCGCATTTTATGGGGCCATCGTGACCTTTGACCCCCAAAATCGAATCAGCTCATCCTTGACTCCTAGTGAATGTTTGTGCCAAATTTGGAGAACTTCCGTCAAGGTGTTTCAGAAATATATATATTATAAGGTTGTGGCCGCCCGAGGGACTAAGTAATTAAAATCACCATGGCAACCTCTGAACGCAGTCGGGCACAAACAGCTGATTGAGATCAGATGAGAGAGATAGAGATCTAGAGAGAGCTGTAAACACAGAGGTCCAGGAAACTGATTCTCTGACGTCAAGGTCCTGGAGGAAAAATGTTTTAGTGAATTTTACTGAAGAGACTTCAGGCACACACACACACACACACACACACACACAAACACACAAACACACACACACACACACAC
>NW_019525140.1:0-1124 GCF_002814215.2 Seriola lalandi dorsalis
GATGGTTTATCAGAAATATAGAAACACGCAATTTATTTGATAAAATTAGTATTTTAAGGTATTTTCAGAGTAAAAACTATATTTAAGATGTGCTAGCTTTATAATCATCTCGGTTTTAATAAATTAAATGCACTGAGTTCAAATCAGTGGACTGTTAAACGTTGATATCTCAGAGTTTATTTGGCATAAATTCAGGTTTAGCAGCAGCCTGCAGCTTCTCGTTTCCATTAATTATAAACATGGTGCTTTTCCGTTACTGCAGTGTTAAACAACAATGACTTATTTCTCCTAATTCAGCTTTTTGGGGTTATTATGCAAATTAAATAGTTTCTGAAATAGTTTTACAGAGGGTTTAAATAATGCGTTTGTGACATTTATAAAAATGCAACATATCGCTGAAACTTATTTGTTTTATTAGAAATTCAGAATCCAGGATTTTCTGCAGCGTAAAGCCCAATAACATGAATCAGTTCATGTTCATGTGTGACAAAGAAAAGCATCAAATATTTGACATGTTAACTTTAAAAAAAACGCATACAATGATAAATTATTGATTGATTAATAGATTAATCAATAGATTAATCAATCAAGCACAAAATATTATTTATTAATAAGTAATACAGTAAATAAATAATGAATATTTAGTTGGATTCAAATGGAGCTACATCTATTACTGCTCCAAATGTTCATAGTTCACAGAGAATAAATTGATTCTAGACCCTAAAATAAAGAGTTATCACATTTACCTGCAGAAAAACCTGGACTTTACATTTACTGTTTAAACCCAGGGATGGAACTAAGTAAGAAAAAGTATAAATTTAGATTTAAACACGTGTGACCTCCTTGTGTTTGAAGCAGCTCTGTGTGTCGATGGTGGACGTTTAGATTTTAAACTTTTATCTGTTTCCATCCAATCGAACCGAATGTGAAGAAAAGTGAAATATTAAATGTCGTAGTGAAGAAACGTTTTCAACAACAGAGTTTTGAGTTCAGTCGGTCGTTTGTTGATGTAACTAAAGATTGTAAATACATGGTGATGTCATTTGTCGCATCCAGTGACTCACACCGAGGGCTAATGATCACGATTTATTGTATTTAACATGTACATTTTCTGAGTAAACTTT
>NW_019525140.1:4791-5999 GCF_002814215.2 Seriola lalandi dorsalis
GAGAGACGTCTCGTGTTCAGAGAGAAAAGCAGGAGCTGATGTTTTAACCAGCAGAAACAACATGGAGCTGCTTTGTGAAATATTTACCTGCAGATGTCCAGAGCCTTCCTGGCGTCTCCCGACACCGCCGACACTTTTCTGGCACAGAACTGAACGGCCGAGGCGTCGAGGATCCCGTCGGCCGACGCCTGAGGAGGAACACGGATCACAAATTAATACAAAACCATCAGAGTCTCACACACACACGTCGTTTTATCTTATTCGCCGTGTTCATCTCCCTCTCTGACGGCGTTGTGTTTACCTGAGCGAGTCTGTCCTGGACGATGGCGGTGAGCTCCTGTCGGCTGTAGGGAGGGAAGTGTAACAGCAGGGGGCGGCAGTGAGGCCGAGCCTGCAGCCGGGGCAGGATCCGGTCCGTCAGATCCAGAGCGTTGGCAATACCTGCACAAATACACAGCGAGGTCACAACAGTGTTTATGATTGTTATCAAAAAAAATTTAAAATAAGAAAAATCAAAGAAGCATTTAAAAACACTGACAACGTTAATCTGTCTCTCATATCTTATGATACATCATGTAAAATATAAAGTTTAGGCTTAAATCATTGATAGAAAAGTTCAGTTGTGATGTGATGTGAAAGAAGACGTCTCACTCTGTTGGATTTGTCAAAACCAAAGAAACAGGGATGTTACAGAGTGGAGCTTCTTCCCTCACAAACCATCTTTGACTGAACGAACAGCTGAGTTTAATTTAGTCCTGACGTCGAGTTACAGGCCGAATGAACATTAATTAGTGACGTTTGTTGTTTTAACCTCCTGCAGCGACGCTCAGCTGATGGTTTCTACTCTGCGTCGCTAACGAGCTCAGTAACCCTGTGTGATCTGAGTAATAGAATATATTTATAGTTCAGTAGCACAGACGACCTCCTGATGTCATCATCCATCGCCCCACCCTGATGCTTTCTAGTATTGGAGGTGTAAATAAAAACCCTTTGTTGATGGAGGCCATGATGAACATGGATGAATAAGAGCAGCATGTTTGTGTGTTATGTAAGAGCCTCTGTCCCATATTATAAATATTTCTTTCTGCTGTTTTTCTTATTCAACCTCCAGTACGGAGCAAAGATAATGATAATAAATAATAATAATAATAATAATAATAAAGAGAGACACAGGCTCAGTTTTCCAGCTGTGAGCAGAGACAACATCT
>NW_019525140.1:6662-7833 GCF_002814215.2 Seriola lalandi dorsalis
CTGTAAGTCACAGTTTAGCTGAGTAATGTTAGCTAGTCTCTAACTTTAGCCTGAAGTTACAGTTTTGGTAACGAGCTAATTTCCATCTTTAAATTAAGGCTAAAATTATTAATTAAGGGGTAAAGTTAGAAACTAGCTAAAATAGTTAAAGTACCTTAAAAAAGCAGCTCAAGATCTGATTGGACCTGCTGTAAAATTAACTTCTGTTTCATGTAGTTTCTCCTTTTTTCTTGAAAGGTGACATAAATTAATTTTTTTTATTTCATCTCTCCAACACAGTTAATTATTTATTATCATTTAATATCATCTTGATTGTTCCACCATGATTGTAACCACTGCTTTCACTCTCATCTTCCTCCAGTAGGAGGCGGTAAAGCTCCACAGACATCGACCTCCTCCTGTTGCAGCTGCAGCTCGGTGATTAAAGTACCTTCATCTCCTGCAGGACGCAGTTGAAACAGGCCGTCTTGCCGGTGCCCGGAGCTCCGGAGATGTAGAGGCTGCCGGGGACGCGCCGCAGCACCTTGTCCTCCAGGAAAGAGCGGATGGACGCCCGCTCGGCCTCCCTGGACAGGAGGCGCTCGGGGACGGCGGTGTGGAGCGCCTGCTTCACGCTCTGGAACCTCGACTCTGGGGGAGAAACGGCGAGGTTAGAAACGTCACTGAACCCAAATCCATCCGGTCTTTACCAGAGATCCATTAAACACAGAGACGAGTGTGTCCAACCACTCAGCAGCTCCCGTCTGTCTGTCACTAGTCGTTTGTTTTATCTTAACTTGGATTGTTGCAGCTGAAAAGGTAGAAAACATGAACTCTTCACAGACAGACACTCACTTTCTGCAAACAGTCGAACGACCGGCGGCTTCTTCTCAGAGTTGTGGCGAGCAGGACTTCCAGCGGGCGTTTCCTGGCGTCTCGGGGACAAGGCGACGGCAGGAGACAGCGGCTGCCGTGGCGAGGACGGGACCAGCTGGCGGCGAGCCGTGACCGGCGAGTTCTCGTCAAAGCCCAGTTTTCGGGGCGAGGCCAGAGTCGGCCTGCTCTGCTTCGGCGGTGAACCCAGCAGGGCGGCGCCGAGGTTACAACCGTTGTCGTCGCCTTCAGAGACAAAATACAGAATTGTTTTTAAACCTCCAGGAGACATGAAGAAACTCTGATCTGTGACATCAGG
>NW_019525140.1:8665-9614 GCF_002814215.2 Seriola lalandi dorsalis
TTTGACCTGAAACATGAAGCAAAGATAATCCATTAGATGATCTGAGGAGTGACAGGAAACCCCAGGAGACGTTACCTGAGCTTTCTGTTGTGGTTTACTGGTTATGATTGGTAATTTAGCAATTTATATTTACAATTTTGTTCTATTACTTATTGTGTTATTTGGTTGTTGCACATGTATGAAAATGGCAGCAAGTAAAATGATTTTTCAATTATCTAAAGTCAATTTTCTGTCCATCAATTTATCGTTGCTGTTGGGATTATTTCACATTATCATGAGCATGCAAATAACACTGCGGTTTTTAAAATGCTATATAATGCAAACGCTCTGTGCAATATTTCAATATTGTCAATACTTACGCACATTATGTAAATAGCTCTACAAATGCACATACTTATAATGTACATACCTTCTTCTTAGTGGTTAATTTGTTATTTTTCTACTTTACTCTACTTGTTTTTCTTCCATCTTGTTTTCCTATGCTGCAGTAGCAAGTGAATTTCCCTGGTGTGGGATCAATAAAGGTTCATCTAATCTTATATTACATTAGTGATGTAGTAAGTGTTTTTTTTTTTATATAAAATGATAGAAGTATGAAGTATATTTCTTCCTCCACGACTAAAATCTGCTTCCTTTAGAGGGCTGATGTCCACATTTCGTTTTTTCTTACATGTAAAATAAAGATCAGAATAAAACGTCAGTGAAGTGAAAGTAATGATTACGTTAAAGCCTCAGATCGTAACACAACACTCAACAGTATAAATACAACGTGTTTTGAGTGTTATTAAAGGTTATTAATCATTTTTTAACAGTTATTTTTACATTAAATAACCAGCGAAGAAGACAATACAGTGTGGCTGATTAATGGCGCCAAGACAGCTGAAGCTCCAAACACGTACATCTGCATTAAAACACCAACATTTCGACATTAATTCGACTCTGGTTTAAT
>NW_019525141.1:0-1267 GCF_002814215.2 Seriola lalandi dorsalis
CAGTTCCTCTTTCGTACTCAGTCAACATAATTAATTGACATTTTATTTCCTGTATGTGTAACCAATCTATAACCTGACAGTAAAGGGATCAAACAGGGAGTTCAGTGGATGGTGATCAGCGCTTCTGACCAGACACTGAAGAGGATGCTCAGGAAAAGTAGCTTATTCAACTCAGCACTGAGGACTGACAGCTGTGATACGCCTGACATGATAATGAATTAAAAAGGCTTTATTACTGCAGCGCTCAGCGCCATTCGACTCATTACAGAGATGTTTACAGACCTTTGAAGATGACTGGAAAATCAGACGTCAAAACAAAACAAAACAAAACAAAACAAAACAAAACAAAACAAAACAAAACAAAACAAAACAAAACAAAACAAACAAAACAAAACAAAACAAAACAAAACAAAACAAACAAAACAAAACAAACAAAACAAGACAAAACAAGACAAAACAAAACAAAACAAAACAAAACAAAACAAAACAAAACAAAATATATAACTGGAAAAGGAAACAGCACCAAACAAAGTCACATGAAAAAATGACAACAATATCAAAATGTATCATTTTGTCCCATAATTTCCTCGGAGCTCAATGTTTATGTTTTAAATGTGTGAGGGAAGACAAGAGGAAGAAGACATAATGAACCAGAAACTGTACTGATCCCATGTTGTTGATGGGATTGTGAAAACATAAGATTCTGACAGACAGTTTCGGTATAATTAGCATAAACATATGTACTGTACATAGTAGCTATGCACCTCCATGGCCCAGGACATACTCTCATTGTTTCATCACGATTTGCAAATTCTATATTTTGCAGCTGGGAGTGGCATTGGTGTTTTTGTTAGTCTGAAAACTGACTTTTTAGAGAACACAGATCTAATTACTTTTCCAGCAATATGTAGAACACTACATATTCAAAATCAGCATATAGAATGAATGTGCAGGGCACAAGAGATACCCACGAAATCCACAGTTCAATGGAGGCTGGGGACCTTTGTTGCATGTCACACTCCTTTCTCTCCCCATGTTTCCTGTCTCTGTCTACACTGTCAACTGGCAAATAAAACTACAGTTCAGTATATATTCCATACATCATATAACCATCCATGGATAAACAGCTCCTCCAACCTCCCCCAACAACCATGCAGGTGGTTTTTTTTCATCCCTCTGATATGACCCATAATAGTGTCTCTTGAAAAGTGCTCCTACAGCAACAGGCGTACCAGACCTCGGTAGTCATGGTTACCATAATAAACAC
>NW_019525141.1:5855-223129 GCF_002814215.2 Seriola lalandi dorsalis
AAGGAGAGAAGAGGAAGAACAAAGAAGGAGATATGGTTTTGTTTGGTGACACCCTGGGGTGTCACATGTCACACACTGACCAACACTGACTGGTAAGTGAGGTCCCTGGGGGAGGGTAGTCCCCAGGTGTGATCAGTGAGGAACTGTGGGGAAGTGAGTCCTAACACCTTTTTTGTGTTTTAGATTTAACTGTAAATAGATAATATTGCCATTTTGCCCATTAATCTACACTCGATGACCCATAATGACGAAGTGAAAAAATGTTTCTTGAAAGTTTTAGTAAAGTAAGTATTCACAGTTTTAATTCAAAACTGTGTATAAGCTCCTCTGGCAGCAGGTGCAGCTCTGAGTCTTCTTGGGTGAGCCTCTACAATCTTTACTCACCTGTATTGGGGAAGTTTGTCCCATTGTTCCTGACAGACCTTCTCAGGCTCCGTCAGACTGGATGGAGGTGTGTGTGAACTCCACTGGTGTTCTTTGACGTTCAAGACTGGCCCTTGGCTGGGAGACAGTCAGAGACATGTTCTGCTGAGTGTTGTGATGAAACTATAGTGAACTATAGTCTGCAGTCTCAGGACATGGAACATGGCTGTATAATGAGTTTAATGTTTTTCTCATCATCAGACCAGATAACCTTTTTCATCACCCCTTCAGTTCACCACAGGTGGACTCCAGTCAAGTTCTAGACACATCTCAAGGATAATTAAAGCAAACAGGAAGCACCTGCCCACAGTTTGGAGCCACAGCAAAGGGTCTGAATACTTTTGTAATTAAAAAATGTAAGTTTTTAATTTTCAATAACCATACTAAATTTAGTATATTTTCACTTTTTATTGTGGATTATTGCCTTTTCATCCAGTTAGAAATGAATCTATAAAACAGTGAAGTATGCAAAAAGTAAAGAGGCCTGAATACTTTGCCACTGTAAATACAGGCACAGAGCTGCTTCTGGACAGTGAAAGCAAAAGCTCGGGATACAGGCGAGAGGTGATAAAAAGTGATAAAAATAAAAACGCTCTGATGGTGCATGTAGAGGCAGAAGTACCCTCCATAATTTCAGTGGATTATGTTCACTTGTTTTTTCCTCTGCTCAGAACCAGTTGAGAAGGGGCACACACACACATCTCCAAAGTCCTGCAAACTTTATGCACTTTTGGCACAGCATGGAAATATAAGTGTTTTTTTTGCACATATGTTTGTATGTGCTGCACTAACATACAGCTGCCTGTTAATGCAGTCCTCCACAGTGTATTTGAGGGGATGTACATCCAGTTTTAGGGTGAACTTCAGCCTCACTCCCTCTTTTCTTGTTTTTTAAGGGGAGAGCTCATGTGACTGGTCATCACTGAAGCTTGCCCTTACTTCACCCTCTGATCCTGTTTTCTTCCCACTAATAATGTATTCAGAATCTCTTCACGTTCTTTTCACATTTGGTTGCACTCATAGACTGTGAATAAAGATGGACATACTATCTGTGACGTCATCCACAGGTTACTGAAGAGCAGTTTTGAAGCTCAGAGTGAGCTGCTCCACTGCTGCCATCATGGCAATGTATGACTCCGCCCTTAACTCCCAGCTAATCCAATTGTCAACGATGCATGTTTTGTGGCAAGCACATGCTCACCCACCCGTCACTCAAAGAGGCCACGCCCAAAAACAGTTGTCATGAAGGAGGAAATTAGCTCTAGAGACCAAAACTGTTTTTTGTACCAGGCTGTAAACATGTTTATTTCTGCTGTAAAGTTGGACATTTTAACATGGGAGTCTATTGGGACTGACTCACTGTTGGAGCCAGACTCTGGTTGTCATTAGAGGAACTGCAGTTTTTAGTTCTTCAGTGTTGGCTTCATTTTTCAGCCTTGGAGGTTGCCACTTGGTTACACTGTTGCAGAATTGGTCCTTTTCAGGACAATAGAGCCCTCTGACTCTGCTGCAATGATTACATCCTGCAAAAGTTAAATTGACTTCTTGTCCTCTTTTCTTATGTATTTCATGGGAAGAGTGTGTGTGTGTCCCACACAACAAAACATTCACTCATGCCCTTGAAGTCAGACCTGTCACCGGTGACTGTCCTGACATCTAACAGTAAACTCCTGATGACACTCACATCTGTGCTTCTGGCAGCGCTGTACTGTCCTCAACACTGGGCTTTTATAGCCCATCAGAGAGGAAACAAATACTCAGTGACCATACAAATCAGCCCCAATACTAAGGTAAACAACTGTGTCTTTCTTCTCTGGAGGGATTCTCAATGTCACTGCAAATTCACTGCCAAGTTATCTGTTCAGCACCTCCCAGACAGTTCTGATACTTTGATAGTCTGTGGCTTCACTGTAAGGCAGACTGAGGGGTGTCAGCTGTCTGTGGGACTAGAATGAAAGCTGAGTAGCAGACCCTAGAGAATACACTATTTGTTATGTCCCTCAGAACCAAAGTGTTTGCCTGGAGCAAGCACCATGATGATGAATTTGCTATTCTTAGAGCTTTACTAGAAGCGTATGGAGGATCATTTTACCCAGAATTTAAATTCAAAGGGGAAATAGAAAATTAAAAGAGAAAATTCAAATTAACTGACATTAAACTGGAAAATGGAAAGTCAAATTAAATACACTAATTGCAAAGTAAAAAATCTTCTACATAAACACTTACCATTTAAAAGGTGAATTTACATTTTTTGGGCTGAGTCTGTCTCAATACAATACTCACATTCTCATATGTCATATGTGCATTGAAAGAGCTGTTGTTGTTACATTCCTCAGTCTATGCAGCAATGTGTTTCAAAGTTCACATGCTAATATATGAGTAGGTCAAATTAAGTGGGTATCTTCCAAAGTCGGAAGCAAAATTTTGATAGTGTTAGCACAGATTTATTTTTCAGTAGTGATTTTTGACAGTTTTAAGGCTCTGACAAAGGAGGTCGTCCTGATGATGGAGGCATCAGATCAGAAAACACTTCTATGTGTCCTATTATTGTAGAGGAGCCTGGACCAAGCAGCAACCTCTGAGGCTGGAAAATGAAGCATCAACATGGAGGTAGCCTACCAAAACCTGCAGTTCCTCTAATGACCACTAGAGTCTAACTCCAACAGTGAGTCACTTTACAGCAGAAATAAACATGTTTACAGCCTGGTACAAAAACAGTTTTGGTCTGTAGAGCTAATTTTCTCCTTCATGACAACTGTTTATATAATTCACCTGTTTACATTTTATTAAAGACTAAAGTTATGGAGAATTGAGGGCGTGGCCTCTTTGAGTAACAAGTGAGTGAGTGTATGCTTGCACGCATCAGCTCGGTTTATGCAGACATCCCTGGTAAAATTGTCCGATACTCTGGTTCATGACCAAATACTTGCAAAACTAATGGCATTCCCATCATCCTCAGCTGCAGTTTGTGTTTGCTAACATGCTAAATTGAGATGTATTAGCATTTGACTGAATCTCACTCACTTGCATGGTTGTAGAGTTCTATTTTCCTGCAGCTGCAAATCCATTGCTGGGGCAAATGCAGTTTTTATGCACTTTTTCTTGGGCAAGTCTATCGGTCTGTCCGGACTGTTTGATCAATTCCTGGAACCAAACAAACGTGTTTAGCCCTGAGGTGGGAGGAGAGGTGCAGCTGGGGCTCTGGGGATGCTGATTAGGTAGTGCAGTGCAATTTTGATGCTCGTTTTGGCATGAAACTGCGTTTGCCTTAAACCCTGCTCAGCCTCTGTAAAATCAGACGCAGAGCAATTTTAGTGGTCTAGGTGGCAGAGCGAGGCACACGGAGGTCTCCACAATTCAAAAACACCTTTCATTTATATAGAGTGCGACCGTTTCCTGTGCAATAATGCAGATGGATATGTACAACAAATTACAATTTTATCGTGATTTAGGAAGATTCTTACCTATATCATCCACATGACTCCAATCAAAAGAAACATTAGCAGGTCTGCTGATGGTGTGTTTGATGAGCAGTCTACAACAACTTGTAGAGTGTCTGATCTTTTCTGTGCAGCTGATTAAATACCTGTAGTCATCACACAGCAGCAGGGATGATACGTGTACAGGGTACAGCAGCAACGCTATTCATTATTTAAATCTCTCAATATGGTGGCAGGATCAGTGAGAAGGCAGGTAAATAAAGGTTCAGTGTTCTGAACATCACATGAGAAAGCTGCTTCTCACAGATACACATGTCTGTCCTCAGGAGGTCCTGAGCTCCATCAAAAACTGTGCAGACAAGTTTATTAAAAACTCTTTCTTCTGTGATGTCAGGAGGATTATCGGTGAGTTTTGTTTTGCCGCTTGCAGTCATGTTTCGAAGTGTTTGCAGCTGCGGCTTCTGCCCACGGAAGCAGATCCATATATTATCCACTCATGATTCTTTCCTTAACGTTGTGCGCGCGCGCGTGTGTGTGTGTGTGTGTGTGTGTGGGGGGGGGGCAATTATACCAATGTGTATAATGCATAATTTGCTTGAGTTGACACTAAATGAAGTAATGAGGGATGACTTGGTAACTACACAGCGGGATGTATCACTTCACAGAGTAATGTTTACCTGATCATTAACACATGAATAGTTGGGTTCAGAGTTAATCAGGAATAACTGATCAATCAAGTGGTCAGTATGTTCTTTCAGAGATACTGAATTTGGATCAGTCTAGTCTCTAGTAACTCATGATTATCTACTTCATTGTCCTGGTGTTGGAGTCATTAGGGAACTACTTATTAACCCTGCACTGGTAAAGCTAAAGCTGAACCTGAACCGCAACTGCAGCTGTCTCTAAGTCCAGACCTGACCCACAGCTAACCACAGCCCTCAGAGCTGGACGCTAGTCAGTGATGACTGGTGTGTAAATCAACATTTTCCCTCTTCAGCCAGCAAAGGTGTTTAAATCATTGTCCAACCTTTTTTTGTTGTTTTATTTGTATTAACTACACAAAACCAAGTGTTCATTCTGCTGCTGAGCAAGATACAAGACTGGAAGCCAATACATCATGGCACAGTCTGATATTAATATTACTTTCAGGGAGACTTTTTTTTCCTCAAATACCGGAGCATTTTATTCAGACTTTGACCATCTGTCGGTTCATTTCTTACTTACCATCACCATCTGCATTTACTGGTGAGTTTTATCAAGCTACAGTAGTAGGCTACAATCCTGTGGTTGGCCTGACCACATGTCACTAAGAGAAGTCAGACAATCAGAAGAGTGGCTCAGAAAGCGACACAGCCATGTTCTTACCAAAGCTCCAGAGAGATCAGCGAGAGAGGAGATGTAAAACGACATTAGTTCTTAACGCCACAAATTGAACATGGGTGGGAGATGGTGATCAGATGGAGATCACAGTGGCTCATCAGTCCTCTGTGTCGTTGCTTCCTTTTCAACTTTCTTTTTAGCATAAGTTGTATCTCCTGTTTTATTCCTGAAATGCTTTAGTACAAATGCTGTTGTGTCACATTTTATGGTTCGATGTGACCATTGATGATGTGAGATACAGGAGAAATGAAACTGCATAGCTTCTGTAGCATCGGATTGATGTGGTCATGTAAACAATTCCATCAACAGTGATGCGACTGGCCAAGAGTGACTTCATTAGTCACCACAGCCTTCGATTCATATTCCACCTCAGTCCACCCTTTAGCTACACCTACATGAACCGAAACACCAACACCAAGTGCACCTGGAGACACCCACACAGTACATGAGCCCAAGACCTATTGCTTTGCACCTGGCATTAAGCTTGCACATTTAAAGAGGACCTAAAAGTTCAGGGTGCAGGATACTGTCCATGAGCACAAGGTAAAAGGTAATAAAGAAATGAAATACGTGATACATGCAGACTGCAGAGGCAGAAGCAACCTTCATGGTTTCAGTGGATTATTATTTGTTTCCTTCTGCTCACACCAACTGGATGGCAGAGAGTAACACCAAAACACCCAAAACCTTGCGTATTTTACCCACACCTGGTACAGGTGTTTATCTTCATCAATTATTTAAAGCTCCAGACAAGACAAAGGTTCATGACTGCGTATGGATAAACCCAACAGCAACAGCTGTTATAGGACAAAACCCATACACAGTCATGAAGACTTTCTGCTGTGCTCCATTTTTTCTTCCCTCTTCACAGTGGTCAGAGTGAAGAAGATGAGTCCTGTCTCTAACGACCACTAGAGTCTGGCTCCAGCAGTGAGTCAATCCCCATAGACTCCCATGTTAAAATGTCCAACTTTACAGCAGAAATAAACATGTTCACAGCTCGGTACAAAAAAAGTTTTTAATTTCCTCCTTCATGACAACTGTTTAACTCACCTGTTTACATTTTATTAAGGATTAAAGTTATGGAGAATTGGGGCATGGCTGCGTTGAGTGACAGTTGGTTGAGCGTATGCTTAACACGAGCCGGCATGGACTGAAATCTCGGCTCGACAGGTGCCACTCCTCTTTGCCCATTTTTGTATTAGCCGGGCCTTTGGTGGCAAGTACTGGCAAGATGGCGATGGTGTAACGGCCCAGTCTGAGTTTCAAAACCGCTCTTCAGAAACCTGTGGGTGATGTCATGGAGACTATGTCCATCTTTATTTACAGTCTATGATCATGAACTTCGACCACCAAGCCCGCTGCAAGTCATGGCACAGGCTGGCCTTCTCATGCCTCTCCAGGACCTCCTGGACATCATCAAGATTCTCCAGCAGCAGCCCCTGACAACATGCTGGGTCCCTGTGTGGCCGCGTTTTGCAGCTTGTCATCTTTTCCTGACAGAGGTGTCATCTAACCCCGATGACGGGCTCCGGTTGCACGCAAAGAGCCCTTCTCTGGATCCATACGAGGATCCAGGTGTACCATAACTGCAGATTCTGGACCTCTATGAGGTTCCAGAGAAGAGGTCAAAGAGATTTATTTTCCTGCTAGCTAAGGTGATGTTTTTCATCAGATGCTGACTCCGCCCCCACCTGCCTACCTGCCTCACCGACCATGTCTACCAGTTTGACACTCAGACAGCAGCTGCCATTCATAATATCTCGCTGCTCTCCTCTCTCTCCTCCATCGCCACCCAGCTCGGCCTGTCCCCTCTGAGCTAGCAAAGGATACTGGGAAGGCAACGGTGGCTATAATCGCTCATTCTCCAGCCGCAGCAGTAGGATCATGACCTGTATGACATCATGTGGCTGAACATGTCTCAGCAACCACAGCAGGGGTTTCTGGATGGCCTAGTCAGCTTCCTCCTTCATCAACAGGCATCTGAGCATTCAGAGTGAATGAGCAAAGTCTGCACTGCGTGCTGCTTCAAGGTCCCAGCACTCTGAGTTCTAGGAGGACCACAGGGACTCGCACTCTAGATGTACCATAACCCCAGATTCTGAGTATAAGTGTCGCCCTCTACGGGCCCTACTGGCAGCTGAAGATCTTAGGTCAGCTGCAGACCTGATTGGGGTCTTCATGACTGTGAATGTGTTAAGGGATAAACCCAATAGCTACAGCTCTTAGAGGGCGATGCCCAAACTCAGTATGTAACCAAGGATTTAATCACAGCTGACCATGTGTATTTTTCTAAATACTAACTAATCACCAAAGGATATGAGGACTTTGTTTATGTTCACTGTACTTTTCACATATTCAGCAAATGAGGTTATTCAAATATTCAGAGAAGAAGAAGTTGTAGCGTACATACCTGGCCTGGCATCAGTCACAAGCCATTAAGGAAGTTCATTATAAGGACATGTAGAATTACGGACCCACTATTGACACTTTGTGACTCTTCCCACCATCAAACTATCAAATTGATAGGAAACAGAGACAAAGGACCCCTCTTCCACAAACAGACCATGCTGTTAGCATGTCTGAACGACACAGAACTAGACCAAAGGTCAAAGGGTCAGCTCCAGAGGATTAACCAATGGACATTCGGCAACTGGAGAATATAGGCAAAATCTCCATTTTTTTTCAGATGAGAAGTCAGATGAAGAGAGGTAAGAGAAGTCAGAAAAGCCAGAAAGGTTAGAAGTCAGAAATGTTAGAAACGCGGAAAAGTTAGAAACTCGGTGAGATGCTAAGAAGGAAGAAGATGCGAGAAGCAAGAAACGAAGCTAAAAGCAAGAGACTGAAAAGCTGAAGCTAGAAAACGATGCAGAAACTAGAAGCTGAGAATTTTGCTCAAAGCTCAGAGTCCCGGCTCAAAGCCCGGCTCTGTAGCCATGGAAACTCTTAGCTCTAAGCTGCTCGCCACAAACTCATGGCGCTTAGCCATTTTTGCACTTTTTGCGTCTTTTATTTTTCTTTGCCACATGCTCCAAGTAACATGATTTTTGTCTACATGCGCGATCTTTTATCTTATAAGCCACGTCAAGACCAACTGAACCAAAGCAACAGAAGTGCCTCAGAGTAATTTTGTAACTTTTAATCATCATCAAGTTTTCCTTTTGGAAGATTTTGACAATTTTAGAGTCATCTGGTCAACGCCAGTCTCCTCTAAAGTTATCCAGCCAAAGTGAAGAGCATTAGAGTTTATTTCACATCAGATAACACCTCTGCACGACCGCCTGCAGAGAAACCGAGCAGAAATCAAGAGAGCCCGAGACAGAAAGTCTCCTGGCAAACTCCACCAGAGCTGAACCGCTGAGACACCGGCAGAATCCGTCATCGTGATAACGGGACACGGCCTCCAGGAGAATCCACCTAGATCCCGCGTCTCCGGGGTTACCACGGCAACCACAGCCGCCTGGGTTCCAGCCGAGGGTCTCCAGCTGCAGCGCGACTCACAGTAGGCCGGTCTTAACAATCTGCTCATGACTGGGTTGATGTCGAAATATAGCAATATTTAATTATAAAACCTAATTCGTAGATGTAGCATCATTAGCTGTATAGTCATAGTGTATAGCCATAACATATTCTCTCCCACCATTGCCAACTCATCACACTGCTCATTCATTATTATTTTCATCTTTATGATTATTACACCTTGCATTTACTCTGTAGATAGTAGTTTAGTTAATAAACTCCTTTATTTACACCCAGCTGTTGTCCTGTTGTATTCTTTTGACGTAGAGACTGGAGATCCATTGAATCGAGAAGTCATGGCTTCTGATATGAGATTGATAAATTTGGCAATGAAGTAATTCATTGTTGTCCTCCCAGAGGAATGGTGCCCCATTTCAACGAGAGTAAATTCTAAAATATGGCGTTAACGCTACAAAGTGCTGAGCTGAAAGGTGTTAATAGATCTACATTGATTGTTTGCACAACTGTAATCAGCCGTGTTGTTGTATCCTTGATAGCATGTTTGGGGTGATGGCTTTTTTTGATGAACTTTCTCTCTCTCTCTCGCAGACCTCAGCCTCCCTCTCTTTCTGCTGTTAAATCTGGATGAAAGGAACACATGTAATTGTTCATTACTGAAGCTCAATGACTCTGCCTGCTTATTCTGTATTCCTCCTACTCATAATATATTCTGCCTCTCTTCCATATTGTGCCCGGCGGCTCCTGTGGCCATCAAAATTGCAAAAATTTGCTGGTCACGCCCATTTGTGTTTGCCCTGCACACTATTTCAGGAAAGTAGAGCCTGTAGTCTTGTTTCTGCCTTATTGTAACATTGCTTCTTACTAGTTCTACCAATTTCTCCTTGATCTTTGTTCTCCATGCTATTAAAGTACAAGATGACATTTGGCTTGATAAAGGAATATGGCATGATACGACATCCATGCATGCTCCCAGTTTTCCAGATACTGTTGTTATACTTGTTTTAAGCACAGGATTTACAACTATTCAAGCTAACTGGACCATCACATGAAAACTGCGCTCTCCTGCCTCGATCTGGTGGTCTCTCTTCTCTCTTGTCTTATTGCAGGTGGTAATGAGGCCTGGAGCACATAGAGCTGGTGATTACAGGAGAAGGAGCTGAACACCGAAAAGCCAGAGAAACCCTCACATTACACAGCACACAATACCAACACTTTGCTCCCTTTAGCCAAAATAATTATGTGAAATTGCAGGTTGTGGAAGTAGACTTTCTCTGTCATTGATTGCAGATCACAAATGTTTTCAGGGGGATTGGTTTATGTCATTTCCAGCACACAACACTCTCATTAAAGGCAAATCAGAGCAGTAACACAGACAAACCAGATGAGTCATGGCCGCTCTAAATACAAAGTTTCACCCAAGCAAAATTTTTCAAATCAAACACGCACCTGCACTTTAAAGATGAGTACCTGCTATCTGCATGGTGGAAAATGTTAAAAGGATATATCAAATACGGAAATATTGAAGCTTCAGAGCATGAAGCCAAGACCAATATATCATTTTACTGATACATTTGTGAACAATCACAGAAAATAATACGCTGACTTGTCAGGTTCAGTTTGGGCCGTCTGTTGAACCGACACTCATCCCGCTTCATGTGGTCTTCTGTTCATTTTTCTATCTCCATATTTGGTTCCATGTCGTCTCTGCTGCTGCGTTTTCGCTCTGCATCTCTCAGAGATCACTTCTCACTCACAGTCCAGAACTGGGACACCTTTGGCTTTGATGTGTTTCTGTTAATGAGGAGGAATTTTAGTGACTGTGAAACTCCGATGCTTCTGTGTACTGTCAAGTGTCAAAAACAAGCGGTTTGGTGCCATTTCTTTCTTCTTTGACTTTTAATTAACTAAACAGATAAATAAATCCAAAACATCACGTCGACACCCAGACAGATTTACAGTCACACTGGGGGTGAACCAGACAGTTGATATACAAGATCTTATGGATGCACTGTACATGAGAGACAGTTTGGGTAAACACTTCAAAGAAACCAACTTATTGCATAAGGAGAATTAAGTAGACACATTTTAAAATACTGGTCAAACTAGCAGAAGCAGCAGCGACTGTTTTAAAGTCCTTATATTCCTCTTCCTGTTGTGCATCGACTTTTAGTTGCACCGAGTCATTGAATTACCCTGCCTGAGGACCTGGAAGTGACTTAGTGCTAATATCTTTAAAGGTAAGTGTAAAGCCTACGTCTTCACAGTACCCTTCGTTTTGAAAACTTGTTCAATCTTTATTTCTATTTCATTATTTTATATGCTCATGTTTTCAAATGTCTATGTTCCCTGCTACCTGTTTTATTTGTTGTTTTTATGAGTTACTTTACTTATACATTACATGTATATATCTAATGTTCATCAGTTTCAATAGGTTTCACTATTTGCATTTATACTGTGTTATTATATAAGAAATACTGCATATGAGGGGGAGAGCAATGAGCGCTTGATTTATTTACTCAGAAGCCTGACATGATTGCATACTTAAGTTCAAGTCTGTTTCTCTCTGAAGAAGAAATCTGAACATTGACATTGATAAATATAATAATACAAAAAATATTTAAAAAAAAACAAGTTAGATAACATTTTAGTTTTAGTGTTTTATTTTTCAGTGGAACCTTTTTCATTGCCAGTATTTATGTCAGTCAGTGCCCTTGTTCATTGTTTCTTTCTTCAGTTTAGGTTTTTCAAATGTTATTTTCAATGTAAAAATGTTACAGTGACTGTTCTAGCCCCACACTCCATCTGAACTGGATGGTGAGTAAATACCTGACGTACAGAATTTGATGTTAACCACTGCAAATATATGTTGGTGCATTACAGCAGAGTTGATGGCCAGTGCAGAACAACTTGATTCAGTAAGGAAGTACGCCTGCTACAGTTACAGCCAACAGTCCAATAGGAACATAACTGCATGTTTAATTGTGCCAATTCTTATATACTGAGAAATGAAATCTATCTCATTTCACTTGACTTTACTGCCTCACCTTTTGGTCTGAATATAAACTTGTACTTAAGGTTTGAATTTGCAATAGTCAGTTAATATATTAATGAACAGTGCTGTTGCATAGGTTGCGGGTAAGTGTTATCCCTTTTCATGTGCAGGGGAAACCTACACATCCAATTATGAAGAAACAAGTGAACCTACTGCTGCAGCTCAGAACACATCTCCTGGTGAAGAGGTCACTGATGTGCTACAGAGTCCAAGCAATGAGCAGGGCCATGATGGGCAGAAGGGAGACAGCCCAGGAAAGGACGGCCATTCCTGGGGCTCAAGTAAAGGAAGCAGAATGGCTGAAGCTAGTTTAACTGGTAGTGAGCTGCAGTGGTACACCACTCAACAGAAGAGACTGCTAGAGAAAAACATATGAAGCTGATCAGGGACGTCACAAACAGGGACATGAGGCCTGTGACTGTAGACCAACAGGATGCAGAGGAATCACTGCTTTTTGTCCTAGTCAACGACACCACCCACTATCACCACACTGGACTGATCCAGCTCTTGTGAGGTGAAACACTGACAGCGCTTGGTGTCTGCATCACTCACCTGTGCCACTGTGACGACATCTAAGGAAGAAAACAAGGCCTCCACAAGATAATCCTGTTTTTACTCACCACAGTCCTTGAATTGATGTTTTATACGTGCACATGTACATTTTGTGCTATTTTTTTGGGGATAATTAGATTCAAGACACTGATGATGATTTGTAACAGTTTGCACTGTAAAACACACAAGATATTTCAGCCTTGCATTTTTGATTTTGCACTGAAACATCTGTTGAAGATTCAACACTGAGAAAACTTGTCGATGTTTGTTAAAGTAACAAACGTGTGGAATGTTCTATATTTAAAAAAAAAAAACATCCTTGAATGAATCTTTGCTCCTCAGCATTAAACTTTCTGTTACAGTAGTGCAGGTTGCATTACTCTCTAGTGGGATTTATCTGGAATATTATAATTAAAACTACACAAATACTTCATATTAATTCATCATTTTTCACAGACAGACATCATTATTGTGCTCGGCAGGCATCAGAGAGTCATTTTCTGTTGCCACCATCTAGTTTAATACAGAGAACAGTTTAATATCGAGCAATGGTGGCTTTATACAAGGAATAATATAGAGCACTATGACTTTCTGGTTCATATGAATTTTATATTTGTTGTGTTTTCTGAAAGGGAAATGATACAGAAGCTATTTCTTCTCACTTTTTCTCAGTTATTAAGAAATGAAATTATGAAACAGAGTTATTGTATGTATTAGATGATTTTGAGTTGGTGTGTATTGTGAGTCTCATTGTGAGAATGAATGATATGATGTGTATTGATTGTTGTCAGTGAAGAATTATTTATGAATTTAAGGAAGAGGAGCCACTGTGTCTGTCTTACATTTCAGTAGTCACTACCTGTATGTGGCTGAACATTAGCTACACGGTGTATTGTAATTAGCGAATGTAGTAAAATATAAAACTGTCTCTAGGCAACATGGCAGTAAAAGATTGCAGCATCGTTTCATGGCATGGTTGTTAAATTTTTTAGCAATGATTACAACACCAAGCTAGTGTGTATCCTTGAACAGTCACACACACACACAGTGCACTCCTGACTTCATGATCTCTTCTCCCTCCTGCCAGCTCAGAGTTTTGGTCATTGTCCCGCTCTTCAACTTCATCATCATCTTCACTGTTTGTCCAATTGAAATGTTAAATTGTGAATTTCACAAAAGTTATGCAATACACAACACACTGACAAGGGTAACGTGTGCCTCTTGTTGTTCAAGGAGACATCAGCGTCCAAACTTCTTTCTTCTGTCATCCGTGCCAGACTGAGCTGCTGATTAAAGTTGAGCTGTGCAGCTGTTCCTCCTCTGGATTCTGGAAACAGCTTCATGAGCTGGGGGGGGGGGGTCCAGTGGCACGTCTATTCCATCCAATGTTTCTGTCCAGCGTCATGGATGTTGCCAGGTTGCCCCACATTTATATCCCAAAACATCATGTTATTGTCGACTGCACCAAATGATTGAACACTGAACACTTACCTCAAAACCTTGCGCTATGCCCCTAAAACCAGCTGCAGAGGGTGTTTTATGTAACATAGTTTCATTATTACATTTACTGCTGTAACAACTTAATGTGTGTAAGTTGACAAACCATCACTAAACAGGTGGGAAATAGATCTGTACTTAAGGTTAGTCGCCAGTCTCCACAGACAAACTGCAACTCAGATATCTGCAAGCAGAGGTCTTCAGTACTCTGTGTCCTGATGGATCAGGTACAGCCAAAGTAAATGCATGAATGTGCCTCGTCTCTGCCGGTCCAGACTTCATTAAATGTGTGTGAATCCAGAGCGTCCTGTAGTGAAGAAAGAGAGATGCACAACTTATCAATGGATCACTCAATGTACTCAAAAGTACCCTAACCTGTAGTCAAATACCCTACAGGTAAATACCGTACATTCAAACAGATGGCGAGAAAAGACCTTTAACACATCATCTTCGGTTTAACATGTTGATGGTTGGCATGTCTCTGCACATCCTCAACGTTAACTCCCTCCTCTCAGACGTCTAAGGTCAGCGCATCTTCACAGAGTCAGAGGCTGTGCAGCAGTCTGAGCATGTGCTGGACGTACCTGCTGTAGGATAGTATGTAGGTGAACTGCCACATATGTACTAGAGCTATGAGGAGATGCTGCTCCGCGTTGCACAGGATGTGAAAGTCCAGAATGCAGGACCTTCTTCCTGTGTTTACTTTCCTGCTCTAGACAATCTGACCAATAAGAGGAGAGAACGTTCTCACCTGGTTTGTAATAATGCATTTTGGTTTTCTTGAATTTTTCTCTGTGTGAAAGCAAACCAAACCTACAAGTTTACAAACTCATCATCTGAATCAGACCAGAGCTCACACACAAAGTCAGACACCCAACCATCTACCCTGCTGTTGTTCCTGAGTCACCAGTCATCATATTTCGTGTTATTATTCCTTCGCGCCGGCGACAGTCAGAGCTGGAGGCACTGTGTTTTCCGCTTGTCCGTCTGTCCGGTCCATTCCTGTGAACGGGATATCTCAGTAATGCCTTAATGGAATTTCTTCAAATTCGACAGAAACGTAGAACTCAAGGATGGACTGATTGGATTTTCATGGTCAAAGGTCAGGGTCAGTGTGACCTCACAAAACACTTCTTAGCTATAACACAAGACTTCACACAGTAATTATGATACAATTTCACACAAAGGGTTAATATTTGATATGACTCTGGATAAACAGGGATGTAATCTATAAACTAGTGTGAGTGGCGGAGGGATACCCAGCTTTGTTTCAGGGACAGAAAGCAGATTTATGAGTTGATGATTGATACAAAATGAAACCTGTGATGAATGTTTGCCCCAATGACTCGGTCAATGAAGAGAAAGAGAGCAATGATACCTGAATGGTTTTAATGAGGTAACACATCCCAATGTGCTGTGAGTCCAATATGTGAAGACACAGAGGGGATGCATTCATGTATAACAAGTCACGATAATTAAAGCCAGTCTTAATGATGCAAAAAAAAAAAGAAAGAAGAAATTAAGAAAACACAAACACAAGTGCAGCTAGTTGCTGCAAAATTACATAAATGTTAATGAGTAAGGGAGGGAGTACACTCAGCACACCCACCTCAGGTTGTACTAGTGCAGCACCCTGGTGGCTCACCTGGGACCATGAAGGATCAGTCCTTACTGAGTCCAGCCTGAGGCCCTGTGCTGCATGCCCTCCCTTCTCCTCCCTTCTCCTCCCCCCAAACTCTCCTCTCTCTCTCTCACTGTCTGTAATAAAGGCAAAATACCTGACAAAGATCATGCTTATTATCTCTCATCTAATAGTCTTCAAATTTCCATGACACTGCTGTGTTATGATATTAACAACAACAACAATAATAATAATTATAATAATTACAGACCCTATTTGTCAGATGTCTGCTTTGAAAATAATGGACTACAATTGCAAAAGGATTGCTGTGATACACACATCATCATACAACATAGATCAGTGGTTCTCTAACTTTTTACAATTATCTACCTCCTTTGAATTTTTCTTTTCAGCTGAGTACTTACTGGCCAGCACAAAGTAGTTCTGGTAGAAAAAGCTGCCCATGTAAAGAGGTACAGTACAGTGCTGTGCCATCAGTGTCTGATCCATTAAACAACCTTTTAACTGAAAACTTAAAGCTATGATATGTAACTAACTCAAACTTGACTTTCATCTAGTTTTAAGCCACATGCACTTTTGACACCTTGGTGGTTTTCAGCTCTATATTTGAAGCAGATGAAGGATTTTAGTCGTCGGACGTCTGGATCTGAAGTTATCAGAGAAACAAGCTGAGGAAATGTTAGACAGCTCAGCTCCCAGCTGCTGGAGACGTCCTGTCCTGTGTCACTGAAGAGTGTCTGTCAAACACTGACTTTAAATGTTAAACGGCTTAATTCAGTGTTTTTAACGGTTAGAATCACTGGGTCTGTTTGATTTCCTGAACCACTATTTCAGGACGTCACCCAACACCGTCTTTTCTGATTGTTCTGATTGAGAGACCTTTAGAGGAAGAAGTTACACACTGTGAGTTTAAATGTTTAGAAGCCATCACTAAATTCATGACAAACTGCCTTGATTGATCCATCCATACTCTGACGGAGAGGTGCGCAGATCAGATCATGACTGAGTGTTTTCCCTCCACAGAGCCAGCAGCTTCTGTGTGTTCAGCTCCCATGTTTTCACACAGGCAACACAGCAAGTCAGCGAGTCGCACATGAAGTGGCGTTGACTCAATTAAGTTTTATTTTGATGCTGTCGTTCAACACGTCATGGACTTCAGCCCCCCCCCCAGTATGTTTAAATGCACACTTATATTACACTTTTATTACGAATATGACAAAATGTGGAATTTGATATGGGTCATGTAAACAGCATGTTCTGTTTGGATATTAAGACAATGCTAAATTTTTTGAACTCAGCATTTTCCAATCAAGACATGTGGGATATACTGATATCCTTCAAAGTTTAGGAGTATTCTTTGGACATCTAAACAGCACATCAGCAGTTTTGCCACACACAGTCTCTTGCCTGTTCATGGTCACCTCAGTGCTTTGTACACAAAGCAACTACACAACAGTTTGCAAAGCTGGGGGAGACAGCATGCCCACATAAACACACCTACTGTGTCTCTAAACATTATGTAATACTTGGATATCAACAGGTATTTGATACATACAGTATATCACAAATATCACAACACCAACCTGTTCAGTGGTGGTTGAAGATGAACTGGAGTCTGCACAGCTGCATATAAATGCAATATTAGTGGAATATTCAATTTCATTAGTCATGTAAATTGCTTAGTAGGAATATTGTCAACAAATGTCGTCAGTATCAAAGTATCTCTCACTGACATCTGTTGAGTCATAGTGCTGACGTGAAAATGAATTTTCCTAATACTTCAACATCATATGTATTCTGGAGCAAATAGTGTCAGGGTTACCTCAGGGTAACAGGTCTGCAGATATAATGACTGGCTGTTTGGCTTTGAGTGCTTTGGCTGATGTCGTGTTTCCTGGGATGATCTTTAATCAGAAGATCTGGTTAAAAAAAAAACCTCACCAACATGACACTGATGTTTTGTGCTGAGATGCCGTTGGTGTGTTGGCTTCATGCACCTGTTGACTAATTTCTCCCGGCAAAAACAGCACAGCGCCTCTGGAGGGTCGCAGCTTGTTGAACTAAATCCCATCAAAAAATCTTCTTCCTGATACTGACAATATGTTATTGCCTCGGTTTTCACTTCCTGTTTCACGTCTTTGTGTTTTCAGGTGTATTGCTGCTATGCTCCAACCACCAATCCATTTTCTTGATTTTTGCCTGAAACTGCCTTTTTCCTTACAACGAACTGATCGTGGCAGTTTATTGCACTGAAAACAGCAATATTGGACATAAAATATAGTTTACCTAACTTACATTTACATTTTTTATTTGATTTATTATAGTATAATTATTTTAGGAATTATGCATGACTGGTCTCTTTTGAATTAACATTTAAAAAAAAATCATCCCTGCAGTACTCCACAATACTCCTGTCTGAGGAACACTGACCTAGATAAAAGGATTGCAGTATAATACAACAGGCCTGCAAGAAAATGAGTATTATAATGTTCAGTCTTCAGCTCTCGGCGATGTTGAGCTGTCCAGGCCGAAGAGGCATCATGATGCTCCCTCCACCTTGCTTCACCTCTGGGGTGATGTTTTCATGTTGGTGTCCTTTTCACACCACACATAGCTGCAAACAATTCAACCTCAGTCTCATCAGTCCATAAAACCTTCTCCCAGTAGTGTTGTGGAGCGTGAACATGTTCTTCTGCAAACTTCAGACCTCCACCAATGTTTTTCTGGAGGGCAGCAGCTTCCTCTGTGGTGTCCATGGCAGGACACCAGGCTCCGTGCTCCATCATTTGTGTATAGTAGACCAGGTTCAACGATTCCTTAAAGCCTTTAGTTCTCTTTTACCTCACTGATCATTTATATGTTGTGTCTTTGGAGTCATCTTAGCTGGACATCCACTTCTACAGAGAGTGGTCACAGAAATGAACAGTCTGTCTGACTGATGAATATCTCAATGTTGAGATGACTCTGTGACCCTTTCCAGCTTTTTGTAAATGAAAAATGTTGCTCTTAAGTCCTCTGAGAGCTCTGTGCTCTAACCAACATATCCAGTCTGGTTTCAATGATTGGACTCCGGGTTTGATAACTCCTGAATGAATGATGGTTTCAGTATGGACGAGAGCAGATCATATGTGCCCATACTTTAGGACAAATTCATACATAAATGAAGGTAAATTTCAAACTTCTTCTTGCCACTGTATTTCAATAAAACAGTTACAGTATACGTACGTGGTTTGTTGTGAATGGCGATGTTCCAGGCGACTGGCCTGATCTGACATTAGATTCGGGGCCTGAGTTATTATGATTATATTGTCTGGCCCTGCCTTCCCCTGGGTTGAAGAGAATAAGCAGGACTTGTGTCTGGAAGAAAATATAAACTTCAATGTTTGGTTCTTCTCAGGGTTTTCAACCTGTAGTTTTAAAGAAAGACATCATCAGGCCAAATACACACGTATTTAACACAGGTAACAACTTCCATTCCAACATTAACTGTGGTGTACAAATGTTTGTTTAGGTTGGTTAGGTTTAGATTAAAGTAAGCAACACTTTATCTATATAGCACATTTTATTCCAGGGGGAGGCACAATGTTCCTTTTCAGCTGACTTTTGATTTCACACAGGAAACAAACTGATGCCTTCTGTGTGAAAACCCTGTGTTTCGTCGACCCATCCATCCACTCCAACCTCCTCCCAATGCAGGCTTTGTTGCTCTAGTACATCACCTGACTTTGCTCCTCTCATAATCACCATGGCCACTAGAAGCCACCTAGGAATAAAATTTGACTGTGGGTTGTAATAAGCTGCTGCAGAGACGACCTGTGGGCTTGTTTTTTTTTTTTTACAGGAGGGCAGTTTCATAGTGAAGAAAAAACAAGAGGTTCTTTGTCAGGAAAACATATTTTAAACATCTGAGCAAACTGGTGAAGACAGTGTCGTCATTATGTTGTGTTGTAGTGGTCAGTTTATATCCTATTCAACCCTCCAACACTGAACATCTCAGAGCGTACAGACCACTCACAGTGATCAATGGCTTATGAGGATGAAAAAGCTTGGGGCTGAATCATACCTATACAAAAGTTAAAATAATTTGCTCGTAGTAATCAGTGTTCATTTTGGGTCTTTTCATACATGACAGCATATGGGGAAAATAAAAGAAAAATTCTACTGCAAGCTGCAGGTCTCTTCTAACAACTTCCCTCTGTGTGTGTGTGTGTGTGTGTGTGTGTGTATGTGTGTGTGTGTGTGTGTGTATGTGTTTGTGTGTGTATACACCATGTGATATCTTCACCACCACAGTACGTAACTATCATCCCCACTATGTCACAGCAGCAGCCAATCTGTCTATTTCATGACTTTATCATTGATGTGATAAATATACAAATGTCAATTAGATCGTAATCTGTATGAGAAATAAAGATAATTATTTTAGATAATATGTTGTAATAATCATCCACTTATAGTGATCAATTTGACAGACATGATCATTATTAACAGTTTCCACAAATTTAAGGTCATTTTAATAACTATAAATGATCAGAGGAACTCAGTTACAAGTGATTTGAATAGACCACCTAAAGCCCATGTTATTGAGATGTTGTACATACTGTAGCTGCTTCAGTTGCACAGCCAGGCACTTGTCTGATACAATATTCATTCACATTTCATAGCGAAGTGTAGCGGTCTACATACATTGGAATCCAGGAGCCAGCAGAGGTCATGAAGCCAGCGAGGGATACATCGCCCTGTCGCTCACTGATTACCAATTATTGCTGAGCTCTCCTGTGGAGGTTCAAGCCATCAGCCGGCTCCATTTTAATGGGCCGCTACTACAAATTTGACATCAGCTTTCTCAGTACCAGAGCAGATCAACCAAACAGCCGGCGCTTTGTCCCCAGCTCACAATACCAAGCAGCCACGCGATGACACACAAAGGAGAGAAGGGATAGAGAGAGAGGGGGAATAAGAGAAGAAAGGTTGGAAAAGGTTGAATGGAGGGAGAAAGAAGGAATAAAAAGAAAGATGCTTTTACCAGCATTACCTGTCTTCTTCTGCCCTTTGCTATTCCCTCTCATTTGTGAGGAATCAAAGGTTTTTGCTGATTTATAATTAGCTGACCCTGACACTAATTAGAGATGCTCTGCGTGTCAGATTAAAGTGAACTGAATATTTCCCTTAATGTGGTCACCATGCCAATAAGTGGGGCAAGACTTTGTTTAAGAGCAGCTCTGCAAACTCATCAAAATGCCATCAAGTGAACTCATCTGAAGAGGAGGGCTATTAATCTGCATTGATGGTTGAGAATGTTGTGTCATCAAGTAGAAGTCGTTAATATGCTGATTTAAACCAGTTTTAAAACCTGTACAAACATGTGTTCGTCCATAATTACAATTAAATTATTTATTGGAAAATTTTCTCAGTCAAAAAAAATAACATCACAGCTTGAAAAGTCTGGTTCTTTATTTCCCAGTTTTATCTGTGAATACTTAAGTGATAAATTAGATTTAGAATAATTTCATGAAATACATTTTAAAAAGGTTGAAAAGACATAATCATCTTCTTTAGTTACAATGGCGATCATGTTAGCAAACAGCACATTTATACATCTTAAAGCAACATTAGCATTTGCTTGGAGTTGTCTTTGTGTCCAGTATTTAGGCTACATTCACACTACTACGATTTAGTTCTAAAATGCATCTTTTTTACTACGTTTTCATAGATTTTTCAAGCACCTTAAACTGAGACTTTCAGAAATGCTGCTGGACCCATCTTATTTTGAAAACTCTGGGGTTGTTGTCTGGAGGGACATAAATTAAGACCTTTGGAAACAATGACATAGACACCCAATCTCCTGATTGGCTCTCATCAGCCTGGACTACCAGTGGTGAATACAACATGATAATGAGTTACAGTGTTACTGACTTTGTTGTTTTTGCTAGCAGCTGTTGTTCACTTACATTCTCTATTTTAATGCTACAACTGTCTTTGCTGTTCCTCCTTCAGAGGATTTACTGCACAGGAGACAATCTACTTCCTGTTTAAACAAAGAAACTACTCAAAATGGCTGCCGAGACCACCTAGTGTGTGTGAGAGGGAAGGTGTGAGTTTCTTTGTTAGCCTGTCTGTTGTCTGTGGGGACACAGACAAAGGCAAGATGGCTGATTCAAAGTGGTCGCTGTGACGAAATGACCTGAACTAAGAAGACTACACAAATTGGCGGTACACAAAGAAACTACTCAAATGGCCGCTGAGACCACCTAGTGTGTGTGGGAGTGAAGGTGTGAGTTTCTTTGTTAGCCTAGCTCATGTAATCTAAAGGTACCAGGTTAGAGGGAGGTGGTTAGCTTCATGCAGGTTCTAGGACTGAGACGTACTGCTATGTGTGTGAACATACGAGTATTCAATCAACTGTATGACTGACCACGACCTAAGCAAACATTACAACAACAAGACATCAATCAACAAGTACATTAACAAGTTAAGACTTCTGCTGCTTAGCTATGCTGTGCTGTGCTGGGAAAGGTTAGGCCCAGTCAGTTAACGTTACCCAGTCCTTGGAACAAACAAAGAGTTCCTTTCCAGTGTTGTTGTAAAGTCCAGTGAGTTGGGAGGCTTCCTGGTGGAGTAAAGTCCTGTCTGGCTGTGTTGCTTGCTGTTATCTCCTTTGTTCTCCTCACAGAGTTAGCTGTTCCACGCTAACTCTGCTACGACTCCTGTTGGTTGAAAAATCAGCTGGCCTTGTGTCGTAGCTGCTGATTCTGAAGAGAATTTGGTTCACTCTCATTTAATCCGAAGCAGGTCGCTGCTGTGGAGGAGAAGAGTGTTTGCAGGCTGCTGTGAGGGGAGCGTGTCTATGTTCCCACAGCCCTATATTCCCACAGCGCTAACCCTAACCCTATATTAAATTTCTATACTAAAATTTCTGTGAAAAAAAAGTTCTAAGAAATGTGGGAACATAGGGCTGACCCCGCTGTGAGCAGGCCGGCGAGAGAGCTGGTTTCTCAGGTAGAGGAGCTGACCTGGGCTGGGGCCTTGTTGCCCTTTGAAGAGCCGAGAGGAGAGAGCTGGAGCTGCTCTCCAGAGCAAGCCAAGAAGAGAAGAGAGAGAGAAGAGGGCCAGAGATCTGGTTTTGTTTGGTGACACCCTTGGGGATCACATGTCACATGCTGACCCACACTGGCTGGCCAGTGTGGGTCCGTGGGGGGAAAGGTCGTCCCCAGGTGTGAACGGTGAGGAACTGTGGGGTGTGAGTTCCTTTGTCCAGTGGAGCAAAGAAACATCTGGTCTCTTGAATGATGAGTCCCAACACCAGGTACCAGACATACCTGGCCTTTGGAGTTGTTACCTGACTATGGAACTAGGGAAGCCCGCAGACTTAGGTGTTCTTTTACTCATATAACACAGACACACAAGCAGAATAACAGCCACTACAGAGTAGCTGCCTCAGGAGAACAGGACGACACCCATCAGTGGCAGACAGGGGGGCAGAGGACAGGGAAGAATGACAGAAAGAAAGTGTGTAGCTGGCCCAAGTGGCTGAAAGAGAAGGCTTAAAGGACACTGAGATGAGAGTCACAGTTTATTTAGCTGGGAGACTGAAACTGCAGAATAGGGATGAGTGGAGAGCGGGAAAGGGATTAAAAGTCTATCGACCGGTCTTGCCTCTTACATTATATGAAGCCATGTTTAATTCAGACCAATACTATGCAAAGGCAGAGATGAGATTAAGCCAGAGGAGGTGAGGAGGGAAGGAGGAAGAAGAGGAAGAGGGAGGCAGAAGAAAGGCCAAAATAAGATGATCTTGTCGCAGTTTGTAGATCTGTTGCTTCCTACATGGTCTGAATTTATATATATAGTATACTTGGGAAGTTAATAAAATTTACATCTATGATTATAATGATGTATTTAATTGCATAAAGTCAGCATTTACTTTATGTTATTTTATTTTACCAGTAATAGTCAATTATAAATATTCTAGGTTGAAAATAAAATATTAGAACTATTTAAAAATAGAAAAATTCCTGGAGAAATTTTGAATGTGTCTGCTGCTTGGTGCACAAGCTGCTTGGCTTTCAGATGTTGCTATAGGCAAATGAATAGGACGGAGCACAGCATGTAGCCAGACACCACATGTGATGGTGGCATACCTGAGGCATGGCTGGTGATACTACTATTTGTGTTTGTATGTGTGTTGGTAGAAACTATTTAACTTTTGTACCACAGAACCTCCAGTTAGCTCATCTTACCCAGTTACTTATTTTGAAAGAGAATAGCCACAATGTGGAGATGGTGTTTATATGTGTCTGTCAGTGTGTGTGTGTGTGTGTGTGTGTGTGTGAGAGAGAGAAAGAGAAGAGAGAGAGAGAGAAAGAGTTTTGTGTGTGTAGCAGTAGAGCTGGACTACCAGAGAGCCTTGTTTGACCTGGTTGAGACTCTCAGGTAAATATCCATAAGGTGGAGATGGTGTTTGTGTGTCTGTAAATATATGTGTGTGCAAGGTAGTAGGAAATGCCTAAGCTTAGCCTACAAACAACCACAAACACACATTCACTCTGTCTCCCTAGGCAGACAACAGCTGCCAAGCAAGATGAAACCTTTCATCAAAAATCTAATAACAGAAGGAAAACTATGAGTCTTATTTAAAGAATTTCTTCACTTCCAGCATCCCTAGGATTCAATAAAGACAAGGATATCTTATATGTGTATCTACTGTTTACAGTTGAGGTTTTATCACTGTTTAAAAGCTCCCCTCAACTCTTATTTTGGCAGACTCAGTTTAACATGAGCGTCTATGAGAGGTTTGGACAGCCCTCTCTGGGGGGATTTCTTCAAAAACTGTAAAAGATATCAGAATGAGACCAACACTGGATGATAAAGGGCACGTTTCTCTATGTTTTCGTAAATAAATGAACTATGAAGGTTGGAAAGTGTGGGATTTAAAAGTTCACTGAACTCACTGTTGTGTTGATGAAACCAGTTTTCAAAAGTTTTGACATGGAGCATGATCCTGCTGGAAGGAGCCATCAGAAGATGATCAACTTTGGTCATGAACGGATGAACATTCAGACCATGATTGATTGGTATTAGGAAGAAAATGTCCCCCACACCATCACACCAGCAGCAGCAGCAGCCTGGACTGTCAACACAAGGCAGGTTGGGTCCATGGATTCATGCTGTTGATGCCGAATTCTGACCCTTCCATCTGCTGCCTCAACAGAAAGACCAAGCTACATTTTCGACTGCAGCGTCAGATTTCTCTGATGCTTTTCTGCTCACCATAGTTGTGAAAAGTGGTTATATGAGTGACTGTAGTTTTATTGTCACCTACAACCAGTCCGGCCGTTCTCCTCTGACTTCTCTCATCAACAAGAACGGTTGCTTACTGGATGTTTTGCACTCTGATGTTTGATGTGAACATTAACTAAAGCTTCTGACCTGTATCTGCGTGATGTTATATATCATCATATGATATGATACCATATGATTGGCCGATTGGATAATGCCATGAATAAAGTGCTCATTGATTATTTTGCTATGTATTTAAATGTATTATAAATCAATAACAGAATATATCATGTGTAAGTTGTAACTGCAGAACATGAATTCCTTATATTGAAAGATGTTTGTGTTCATATGGTGATCCACATCCTGTGCTGACAAGATATTACCTCCTCTGCACAATATGGATCTTGTGTGGAAAAGATAATTATTTCTGTGCACATACAAAACACTGACACTAAGGGTTCCATACTGCACAGTTGTTGATCCTTAAATCTATTCATTTTCTTTCTGATACATTTTATTTACAGACAGAAGTATTCAGACAATTAGACATGTTTCATTCTTCAGGCTCTGTGCTTCACACAGCCACGTCTCAGCTGTAACTTGAGTAGAAAGAACTGTGTGGTAGATGTAGCCCTATTAACACACAGTGCACAGAATGTAGGGGTTCAAAAGTAATTGGACATATACACATGAAGGTCCACTAAGGTCTACAGACCAGTGCCGTCTGACTGTCCCGAGATCTAAGCTTTAAAACCGAAGGTGACTGTGCCTTTGCAGTTGGGCCCCCACCCTCTGGAACCGTCTTCCCTTAGTTATAAAAAACGCTGACTGGTCGACATTTTTAGGAGCTCGAATTGATCTTATAATGCACTTCATCTTTGTTTTTATTATTTTCTTGTTTTCTTGTTTTTATATTGATATCTCCTGTTTTAACTATATAATTTTCTTAAATATTTCCACCGTTCACCACCTTGTCAAATCTTAATATTTAATGATTCATGGAAAACCCCTTTGCAGTCAATGACTACCTTAAAGTGATAGTTCAGGTTTTTTGACGTGGGGTTATGTGAGGTACTGATCTATAGTCAGTGTATCACCTGCAGGAAATTCAGAATGACACGCTGCCAATTTAAAGAAGCAGCAGGAGCACTGGAACAGAAGCTGAGTGATGAGCTGCTCTGGACGGCGTCAGCAGAAAAAAACAGTTTTAGCCACTTTGAAAAATACCCAGAGAAAAAAAGCTAATATCAGTTTAAGTGTTGATTTATTTTAAATATTTTCACCTCTTATCTTCCCGTCAAAAAGCCCTTTACTTTGGAACTACAGTTGAACTGTTGAACTACCATATTCTTATGCACCAGCACACCTACGATGCACATTGTATAGCTCCGTAGATCAGCTGTTTGAGTCAGACATAGCTAAGCGTAGGTGAGCTTGTAAGAATATGTTTTTAAGTGGTTGAGAACTTTTTTCTTTGCTGACCCCGTCCAGAGCAGCTGATCATTCAGCTTTGTACTGATGCTCCTGCTGCTTCTCTAAACTGGGAGATGATCTGAATCTACTGCAGGTGATACACTGACTATAGATAAGTACCTCACAGAACCCCACATCAAATAGCCCCAACTATCACTGTAAGTCTTCAGGCTATAGACATCACCAGACACGGGATGCTTCACTGTGGTCACCCTGAGCTCTGGCTTGTTGTGGCGTCTCTCTGCCTTCAGTCTGGTCTTCAGCAGGTGGAATGCAGATTTAGATCAGATAACTGACTCAGTCAGTCAAGGATATTCCACCTCTTCATCCTTAAAGCTCTTTGATTGCTTTGGTCGATGAAATGTTGCCCAGTGAGTTTGGATAAACTTGGCTGAATCTGATCCCACAGAATGCTCCTTATATCTCTGCATTCACTGTGCTGCTTCCATCAGCAGTGAGATCAATAAAGGCCATTCCTCTGGCAGCCATACATGCCCAAGCTCAAAGAGGAGCACCACCATGTTTGACAGGTATGCTTTCTCCTCTCTTTCCTCTTTCCATAACGTTGATTTTTGTTTTATCAGTTCACAGAACGCTGTTACTGAACTCTACCACTGTCTTTTTTAATGAAGAACTGCCTGGCCTTTCTGTATTTGACGTTTACCAGCGGTTTGAATCTTGAGCTGAATCCTCTCAGGTTAGGGTCATTGATCATTGACAAGGACACATGTACACTTACATCCTGGGGAGCACTCTTCACTTGCTGTGCAGTTTTACAGGGTGTTTCCTCTACCATGCAAATGATTTTTCAATTTTTTGCAAGACTTTGAAACGATACACATTATCCCAAGCATTAGTCAAGTGTCTGATTACTTTTGAATCCTTGCAACTATGTGTTAAAAGGGATAAATTTCACACACAGTTATTTCAATATAGACGTAAACCTACACTTGGTATCCATTATTTTATTTCAAACTGAAAGTCCTGAAACACTTTGTATGAAGAACAAAAAATGTGTAATTGTCAAAATACTTGCCGTGTAAATAAAATGATAGGAAATTAGCAGGAAGTTATACAGTGTATATTCAGGACATAGTAAAGCTAAGGGTAGGCTATCTGTAGTCCCTTTTCCCTCCATTCATTTATATTTACTTATATTTGTATACTTTATTTTGTTATTGTATAATTTAGCCTTTTTATTTCATCGTTTGTTACCTACCTCACGGCCTTTGGGATTTATGTGAAGTGAATGCTATGACACTGCAAGTTAACTTTGGTGTTGATAGAGTGTTCTATCAGACTTTCTGTCTTAAATTGTAGGGGAAAATGGAATAGTGAAGAACGTCTGCTGGAAACAAAGAGAAGACGCCAGCACAAATATACGAAGGGAATGTAGGACCATTTTGGCAAACGCAAGGTAAGTAGATGCATTTCATCAATGTTAAAGTAACATCTGATCAACAGTGTATTTAGAGATGGCAACTTACAATAAAGCAACTATGGCAACACCAATGAAAAACTAAACCATTCTGAATGACCAACGCTGTGTTGTTGAGTTATTCAAAAGGAGTTCTCAGAGGGTGTGTGCATGCATCTGTCTCTGTGCTGACCTTAAAAGAACATGCTTAACCAACTAAAGAGATCTCTGGAGCTCTCTTAAGTTTCCAAACATTTTTGAGTTTTATATATAATAAAAAGCTTTTACTCCTACATTTGTGAGCAAAAGGGATTTTTTTTTTTTAAAAATTCACTTTAAGCTGTTTGAAATATACAAGTGCTTTCCGCTTTTTCATTTTCATTTCTTATTCCTTTCACTGTCGTTTTATTGGACCCCTCTGAGAATTTGAATTAGCCACATACCACTCCAAAAACCTCTTTGACAAGCACCCATCATGTCACCCTGTGATTATCCTTTCACGATTATAGCAACCATGGCTCTGGAAATAGCTACTATTTGAAATTTCCAGAAATATCTTCAGCTCAGTGCAGCTGTAATAATAATCCTAACCCTTACCACAAAAGGTCCACTGGTACATATTCTGTTTTTCTTTGCAGATATTTCTTTATGTAATTACATTCTCCTCGAGGCACAGAGAGTTGTGTTTTGATGAAGGAGAGAGAGCACAGATCAGTCCTTCACAGACAACCTTGTATTGACTTAACAATGGACTCAGTTCCAGACGGCGCAGAATGTCAGTCACTGACAGTATCGTTTCATGAGGCTGTTGGCAGACTGCAAATCCTCTAGTTAAATAAAGGTGGGATGCATTACAGTATTCTGGAAAATTAATTGAGATGCACAAACAGCACAGGACCAAAGTAAATTGCTTGATTGTGAATAGACACATAGATCAATGTAAAACATTTGATCCAGGCTTAGTAAAATTAAGAGTTAGACAGATATACTGTATACTCTCAGTTGTCAGTTTAGCTAAATAAAAGTAGTGCAGTCTAATCCATCAGTCGTGCAATAAATCCTCCTTCATGAAGGTTATAATGTTCAGTTTTTGCTGAAATTGTGTTAAACTGGTGTTGATTCAACTGAGTGATCATTCTTTCTGACAGATGCACTAAAAAAGTGACAGACTGGATGGGAAGCATTTATGAACTGCCAGTTTTAGTTCTCTTCACAGATGTTTTATGGGGTTCAAGTCTGGGCTTTGGTTGGGCCACTCCGAAACCACTCCAGCGTTGTCTTGGCTGTCTGTTTCAGGTCATTGTGAACTGCTGCCCCAGTCTCAGGTCTCCTGGACTCCGGAGCAGGTTTTCTTCAATGATTTGACTGCATTCATCCTTCCCTCAGCTCAGACCAGTCTCCCTGTCTCTGCCGCTGAGAGTCACCCATATAGCACGATGCTGCTACCACCATGCTTCACATTAGAGATGGTACTAGCCAGGTAATGAGCAGTGCCTGGTATTTGCCATAGTGTGTGACGTTCTGCCCAAAGGTGTCATGGTTAGGCAGGATCTCTCAGACCAACAAGGGACAAAGAAGAAACTCAAGGAAAGGGACAAAGCCAGAGGGAAACAGTAGGGATGAGTGTGAGTGGCTTCCGTTTTCACCTCTCACCTCACCTGCACACCTGTTACTCATCAGCCCACCAACTACACCTGACACAGCAGCATATCAGCCCCAGTCCTTCACTCCAGTCTCCACCAGATCGTTCAGGGTTTCTACTTGGTGACAATACGACCAAGTATCCTGGTATTTCCTTGTGACTCTTCTTAGTGACCTGTGTTGTGTTTCCCTGCTTAATCCTGTGTCTGTCTGTGCTTCAGATTACCATCTCCAGACTTCCTGGTTTTCCCACAACGCTCAACCTCTGTCCATCTCCTTTACCAAGCTCCAGCTCGGACCTCTACTGCCCTAATACCTGCCCTGGCTCAATCAACAACTCCTGCAACCCGAACAACCACAGGTTGTTTTTTTCATCCCTCTGAAACAACCCATACCAGTTTCTCTTGAAATAGAGCCCCTACGGCGGCAGGCTCACCTGCCTGTAATGCGACCTGGCTGTCATGGTTACAATAATAAACAAGCGGACTGTACTGACAGTAGTGTACCTGCCTTTGTTGCTATGGTTATTATAATAACAGTCTATAATAACACTCCACCATTTTCTCTGCAGCAGTATTTGCAGAAATTCAGGCCCAGACCAAAGACTATGCTTATGTGGTGGACAGAGATATTAACTCTAAGTCTGGCAACATGGTTAGTAATCTAGTTGAATGTGACCATGAAATAGTTCACAGTCTTATAGATAAAACAAAGTAACCAGAGATAATGATCTTCTAGGTGCTAACCTACACACAGATTCTCATTCATCAGGAGAAATGGATATCTGAAATTGATTTGATATTCACAAATAGGTCACAAATTTAGATGCGAATCCAGACATCCCTACTAATCCTGCTCCTGGGTCCACTGACCTTTTCTTTCCTGAGCAATGCAACACTGTTGTCACATTGAGCACATGATTTATTCTCATATGATGAAGCAACCTGGTAAATCTTTTTGCAAGACACCTGAACTGTATCAACATATTAATGAAGAGCTATTTGCCTCCAGGCCTGTTATCCTTAAAGCGGCAGTCGTCAGCCCCAGTGAACATTCTGACTTTATAGCAAAACATTTTTCTAATATGTTGTATGATTGCACAGTCCAAAGCCAATTAGTCTCGACTCCTGCTTCATACATTGATTTGCCTTCCGGCTCAGAAACACTCCCACCTCAATGGCAATATGTAATGGACTGCAATTAGCAAAAACTTTTGTGGGAGTCCATTGACTGGAAAGAGGAGAATTTAACCACAGACAGTCCACATTTATGTGAAGCAGTTGTGTAATCCACCAGCTGATCATGATGAAAACTCACTAAGTATGGGGGAGTATAGCATGAGTGTACCTCTATTATATGAGCCCATCGCAGCACAGGAGATAAGACATGTAATCAAAAAACATCAGGAGAAGGAGCCAGAGCAGATGGAATGAGGCCAGGTGTGTCCGCATCATGGTAAACATTCTTCTCAAAGCTTTCTTTAAATTTTGTTTTGTATGGAGCTATCCTCTGTGCTTGACCTCTCCTAGCGCTTCTGACCATATTAATTACTGTGGAATAAGTGTGATTAACAGTATTGCAAAATGAGGTTTACATTTTAAATAATAGGCACACCTTCTGGTACAGACCAGAGACTGGTTTCAATACGTTCTGAGACTGTTTATGGATTGGTAACAATGCAGCCAGAAACTCAGGGGAAAGGACCCAAACACACACACACAATGGCAGGCTGATGCAGTGAATGAAAACAGGCTTACAGACAGATGGGTGGATGAACAGTCCGGTGAGTCGTACAGCAGGCAGGCAAATGAGCGGTAACAAACAGGATACAGCTCACAAGACACACAAGGGCTCGTACACAGGAACTACAGCAACATAGAGGAACTCACAAAGAGTGAGGGGAACAGAGGCAATAGGTGGAGCTGGGGGGTCTTAGGCAAACAACCCGAGGGCTGGAAGACCACAAGCGCTGTAAACACTGTGTGCAGCACGGGAACTCTGAGTGGATGGCTGGATGAACAGACCGGCGAGAAGTAGAGCGGGCAGGCAAATGAGCAGGAAAAGACACCTGGATACAGAACACGAGGGATCACACACAGGTCAAGAACAAACTGAAAGGGAAGACACTCAGGAACCTCCACAGATGAAGTGGCCAAGAGTGAGGGAAACACAGACACTAAATACACAAAGGAAGGCTGGGGGAAGGCAATCAAAACACATGAGGGCAGTAAAACAACCAACAGGCTCAAGGTAAGTCATTAGAAAATAAAACAGGAAATAACTACAGAGTCCAAGTGAAAAATCACAGAGACACGCAGATCATGACAAGGTTATTTTGAGAAAGAAAATTCAATTGTATGATGCATATATAGACTTCTCTAAAGTACAGAGATGAAATGCTTCAAATTCCACCATAGTAATGTCCACAATCGGCATGTAACAAGCTAAAACCATCACATAAGGCTAAGGTTAGAAACTAACTAGCATTAGTTAGCTAAACTGCAACATAAGGCTAAGGTTAGAAACTAACTAGCATTAGTTAGCTAAACTGCAACATAAGGCTAAGGTTAGAAACTAACTAGCATTAGTTAGCTAAACTGCAACATAAGTATAAGGTTAGAAACTAACTAGCATTAGTTAGCTAAACTGCAACATAAGTATAAGGTTAGAAACTAACTAACATTAGTTAGCTAAACTGCAACATAAGGCTAAAGTTAGAAACTAGCTAACATTAGCGTCCATCCATATTTACTTGGCACAGTCTAAATCAGAAACTAACAAACAAGCTAGAATTTAGAATCATACACCACCTGAGCAGTGTCTGTGCACGTGTGGAATGAAAAACATGTACTTTCATGAGATCCAAGTAAAGTTTGCGTCAAATGATCAGTTCATTTCTTATGTTGCATACTTCCCAAAAAGTCATCATGTTGTATTGTTAATGGAATATTGTGGATTCAAAGTTTAGTATCACTGTGTCACTTAAAACAAGCAACCACATCTATTCTCTCTCTGCCACCTTGGCCAATCACCTACCTGCACATATAATGTTTGTGTGGACAGCAGAACTGTAAATTGGTTCATTTTCCACTCCCTCAACCATTCATGATGCTGGAATTGGTCATTGTGTGAACAATATTGTTTTGAAAGTGGTACTTGCAGCAGGTAAAAGCTAACAGCCCCACGGGTTAGCATTTTAATGTGTTAACACTTGAAGCGATGAAGATCATTTACTATATTTCATAATATCACGACTGACTGCACATGACATAACATATGTAGAAGATGGTAAAATATGTGCCAGTGTATCTATGAAAGAAAAAACACAGGTCAAAACTATTATAATGTTTGCTCCTTCTGCGTACAATGTTAATTGTAGCAATAAGAACAGTGTTGTGGGGAGAGCTCTTCTATAGGCCTGTGACACATTGGAAACAGTATTCATATTGTGGGAACATTAAAATATTTTCTGTTTTTGGAAGGAGTGTGGTTTCACAGTGATAGCTGCAGGGAGAAATGCCAGTTGTCTATCTAATTGGCAGTAGTATTTTGTTTATGCAGATGGAGGCTCACTGTGACAACTGATGCATGACAGTTGCTACATGAAACATTATTAATCTAAAATAAATTCAGTCTTCTGTTCAGTCACTCATTTCCACAAATTTGTTACAGGCGGAGTGTACATATCTGAGGGTCAAGTAATATGTTAAAATTCATATTTTTGTGATTGACAGCTACTGTAAACGCTGCTGTTGCACGTGTTCAGCACTTCAATTAGATCTGAAGAAAACAATCTCGTACTGTTTTGACTACATAAAACCACGTGTGCTCAAAATACACTTTAGTAGCCAAGCTTACACACTGGTTGAGGTGTCAAATAACAAGCTCTATTGTGTTTCCTGTCAATACAAATCACTTTATCGTTGTGATAGTTTACCTATTTGATCTTTATAGAAAATAAGCTTTGATGGAAAAAAATCAATCATCCATTCATACTATATTATGGCATGAAGTCTGATGAAAACACATGATCTTCAGCCTGAAATGATTTTGCAGACACAGTCTCAAAAATGGTAAATGATAAGAACTGTATACCAGGCACACCAGAACCAAAGGCGAACCAACTTCTCAACCACAAGGCCAAGATCATTGATGAAAAGGACTTAGACCTTGAGGGAAGTGGATTTTGAGTTATTAATAAATTATTTTAAACCTGACTCATGAGTGTTGAAGTGATATCTACAACGACTTGTCACAGATAAGAAAATCTAAATTTTGAATTTCCTAGATTCACTGCGATGTACCATGCAATATGAACAAAGAAATGCCAAGCTTCAAAAAACAAAAATACCATTGTGCTGGATTCTAATAACGTTTCCATTGGGTTCTACTAGCATTTTAGAGTTCATTTGGAACCACTAGTATTACCAGAAGCTTCAGCTCATGTGAGTGTATTGAGGAGCATATTAATAGCATTTTGACATTGTTCTTATCTCATGAAGTTTCATGAGTGAACATGATCAATACCACTGGTGCTTTATTGGAATCCCGATAAACTTTGATAAATATTTAGGTGAAAATTTTGATGACATACAGGGTGTCAGTTAATTTTAATCACATATTTCAGAGCATGTCTGCAGACATATAACTTGCCTAATTTATTAGCTTGATCGATTTAGTCTTTGATGAAATAAGTTTTTAATAAGCTGTTTTGTATTGGCCCAATCTAGGTAATTTAAGGTGCTGTAGCGTGAACACCATAATTTAGAATTTACTCTCGTTGAAATGGGGCGCCAGTCCTCAGGGAGGACAACAATGAATTACTTCATTGATTAATCTGATCGCTCTCATATCAGAAGCCATGACTTCTCCATTCCATGGATCTCCAGTCTCTACGTCAAAAGAACACAACAGGACGACAACTGGGTGTAAATAAATTAGTTTATTAACTAAACTACTATCTACAGAGTAGCGGGTTGATGCGAAATAAACTCTAATGCTCTTCACTTTGGCTGGATAACTTTAGAGGAAACTGACGTTGGCCAGATGACTCTAAACTGGCAAAAATCTTCAAAAATTTAAACGTGATAATATTTAAAAAATTACAAAATTACTCTGAGGCACTTCTGTTGTCTTAGTTCAGTTGGTCTTGACTTGACTTAAAGAAATAAAAGAATAAAAGATCACGCATGTAGACAAAAAGAATGTTACATGGGGCACATGGCAAAGACAGAATAAAGGATGCGGACAAAACAATCAAGTAAAAAAATGGCCATGGCTAAAGCCTGTGGCTAAGAGCCATGAGTTTTTGTGGCTAGGAACTTAGAGCTAAAGCCTGGAGCTACAGAGCAATGTGTGAATTGATCACAACTGTTTTATCCCCTGGAGGTTGGCGCATGTTTCAGTGTTTCAACTTGGAGAAGAGAATCATTTTCCACTGAACTTTTTATAGTTTAATTCTAGAGTTTACCTATAAACTCGCACATCCATCTTCCACCATGACCATAAAACATTAAATGAAACAACATATAAACCTAATGGCACTAATAATGACAGACAGGAGTAATACAAGTGTTGATTTCATATCACATTCTTCAAACCTGGAATTAATCATAATACAAGTGGTTAACTGATCAAACAACAATATAAACATTTTTTAAAGCGAATAGTCTATAAATGTGGATTACACAGCAGTTCTTTGACTGTAATAATAATAATATGGACATTCTGGATGTCATGTAGTGTGTTACCTCGTGTGAAGGATGCTGACAGTATGGTCACATGAAGGACATTGTCTTAAAATCTACATGTTACATTTCAAACATTCTATAGGATAGAAGTTTGGGATTAAACTATTGCATAGAATCATCTCATGAGTTACAGAACAGTTAGATATTTCATTATATATTCTTCCTCAGATCTGTGTCTGTGAAGAGAGTTCTGCTGGTCACTACCCAGGATTGGAATGTCCTTTTGATGTTACTTTTCCTATATAAGAAACAACAATCGGTCCTCTGAAGCTGACCCTTTGACCCTTGGTCTGGTTGAGTGTCTCTCTGACAACAGCATGGTCTGTTTGTGAGAGAAGGGTCCTTTGTCTCTTTTGTTTCCTATCAATTTGATAGTTTGATGGTGGGAAGAGTAACAAAGTGTCAATTTTTCGGTCTTTTTTAGAGGCTTGTGACTGATGTCAGGCCAGGTATGTCCACTACAGTGCTGATAGAGTCATTCTGAACCCATGCGGGAACTGAATTTTATTTTTCATGGGCCCACACTATTACCTCATGCCTGCACATTTAGCTGTAATTATGGACAAAGTAGGAAGTGACACAAAATTCTGAGCTGAAAATTGGTGAAACGTTCAGGGATGACCAAAGTCAGTTTCATCCTCTGGAGATCATGAGGATGACCCACGGTGGACCTGCTGGTGTGGCTAAATAAACTTCTGCTAATTTAATGCAAGTGGACACATCAATAAAAGGCCCCATATGAGCCCTATGGATTGGTTTCACCACACAAAACAGAGCATTTCCATGGAGAAGTTCATTGATATGCTCCTTGTAAATTATGAGTCCATTAATGACTCAAATATTGCTTTGATTTGATTGTGTCGGGAGCCAGTATGGTGCTGCAGCCTGCAGTGGTTAGTGTGACTGCTTTCTCTGTGGAAGGTGATGGAGTACATCTTACCTGAGACATGCCAAAGAAAGAAATTGTGGCCACTGATGGATTAAGTTTTTCTGGGTGCAGTGGTGTCTGGCTGCTCACTGGCTTAAATCAATCTGCTTGTTCGGTCTCTGTCAAATTGATCATCTGAAAATGCAAACAGCTTTCTCCTGAGCACTAAATTGCTATTAAATCACAAGCACAGTAATGTCTAAGACCTATCTCTGTTTTCAGAAGCATGCTGTTTAAATGTATTGGATAAACTCTCCAGATAAGCATGGACAATCTAAGGCTTTTTTCATAGCTGTAAACAATTACATTTCAGGCAAATTTGAAATTCTTTCTTTTCTGCCATTTGGCCGTCCATCAAGATGTTTGATTAAACTGGACAACACAAACAGACCACAGCTGCAGAACAATAACATTCATCATGTTCATCATCCTCTTTTTCTGGGGATTTGTTGGTCAAGTCATAATACAATTGCATTTGAAAATACACTTGGTGTATCATGTGATTTCATATGTTAACAAAACATAATTGTCAGATCAGGGTGACATACTTGTGATTCCTTCCAGCTAGCATAAAATGACCTGTTTCACCAAGCTAAGCTTACTCTGGGTGTCAGTGTTATGTTGTTGTTATCTCTACCAACAGTTGTTCTCACCTTCACTATGTTCTGCATCATACTGTAAAAGAAGGGAAAATGTTGTCATATAAAATTAGCTGACAATTACATACAGTTCGACATATGTTACACACATTTACTGCTAATGGCAACTAAATGAAAAGAAACATGTTAAGTGTTGCTGTTTACAGTAGAGTTCATTTACATGTTTTTTTTCAGTCCATGGTGATTTAAACACACACACACATACACACACACACACACACACACACACACACACACTTTGTCCCTTCTTCCTTTGCAACCCTGTCTCCTCAAAATGCCACACAGTAAGCTTATACAAAAGTCAGTCATTACCAACCACGACTGTGGGGCAGGTATTGTTTACACCTCGTGAGTGCAGGACCTACCACGGAGCAATTCACTCACACATTTTGTCACAAATGTGCAAAATACACACAACTTATGAGTTGTTGGGATCAAAATATCGCGAACAAAGATGGGTGTGGTTCAAGCAAGGGTGCTGGAAGTCAGGGGGCTGGATATAAAGAAGGGGCCATTGGCCCACCACTTTACACCCCTGGTCCACATTAATTTTAAGTCACAGCTACATCCACACTACTTCATTTTAATTTTCCTCCTGGCGTCCATGTGACTCCAGAGTTTTCATGCTGCTATGACTGAAAGGCTGCTGGACCTGATTTATTTTGAAAACTCTGGGGTTGTGTTTTATTTTGAAAACTCTGGGGTTGTGTTTTATTTTGAAAACTCTGGGGTTGTGTTTCATTTTGAAAACTCTGGGGTTGTGTTTTATTTTGAAAACTCTGGGGTTGTGTTGTAGTCTGGACAGACAGAAACTGAGACCTTTTAAAACAATGACATCACACCCATGGTCTCTCCTGATTGGCTCTCATCAGCCTGGACTACCAGTGGTGAAAACAACATGTTAATGAGTTGCAGTGTTACTGACCTTGTTGTCTTTGCTAGCAGCTGTTGTTCACTTGCATCCCCTATTTTAATGCTACAACTGTCTTTGCTGTTCCTCCTTCAGAGGATTTATTGTAACTAACCAACTGCAGAGGAGACAATCTACTTCCTGTTTATGTCAGTGGTCATGTATGTGTGTTTTCCAGTGTTAGTTTTTGTTTTAAAATAAAAATGTAGTTGTGTGGACGTAGCTGCAGATCACTGTATCCCAGCTTCAATCATTTCCATCCACTCTAAGAGATTAAGTAAAACTACAGACTATCTTGCAATGGGATCACACCAGCCACGACACCTGTAATTAATTAATAACTTAAATTAATCAATTACCATTGACTAAAAAAACCTTCTGGTTCATCCTCCTGGGAGCTTCTGTCAATCTCTCTTCCAGGTTTGCATCTTTCTCCCAATGGCAATGAGGATCCATCCCACATTTCATGTCTCCCGTGTTTTTATTTACCTATATAAATATGAAGGCAAAGGGATACTGCATGACACATGGGTGTCAGGCTACAGCAGCATGAGGAAGGGATGATGACATCATCACAAAGGCAGAATATGGTTTATTGCCAGGTAGGTTTTTACTTACAAGATATTCGGTTTGGTGTTTGGTGCAGTATCCAATAAACATATTAACAGGAAATAACAATAAAAAGGTAAAGATAAACACACATAGATACACATATTCAAAAAATAAAACTATGAAAAAGAAATATGTACAAAGGTATTTACAAAACTCCTGGTGAACTCTCAGGTGTGGTGGAGAACAAACCAAAGCTAAAAGGAGAGTGACTATTTGATGCATTCATAAGGTAGACACAAACACAACTATAAATCAGTGCTTACATAGTTAAGTGTATCCTGGATTTGTAAATTAAAAATGGTTTGCTAACATGTTAGCCATAACAGCTTTATAAGATAGCCTAATAAGTCCTGTGTGTCTGTTAGTTTGTTTTCTGAGTTCTTCTGAGCAGTATTTCATCTTTCATTCCATTTAGTCCTATATAAACAAATTCACAAGAATTCACAACATGAATACTCTAAAGAGGTTGGCGTCTCTACAATGTCTGAGGGAATCGATCCTGTCATGGGGAAGCAGAGGGTTTAGCAGAGGAATGCCAGGTGGGTGTCTGCACCATCTGTGGTCATGGCGACCAAAGGTTAGCAGAAGGGGTCTCTACATTCACCGGGCTTCTCCAGTCCTCAGTGAGGAGCCAAAGCAGCTGATTGCAGCAGGTCCTGGTAGTTGGTGTTCACCAGTGGCAAAGTTAATGAAGCTGGTGGATGTGGACCCATGCTGCAGGTGCGGTCACTCTGTGTAAGAAGCTGCACAGGACATTTTTAGTGACAGGGACAGAAGTCTATGGAGCAATCCACTGAATGAATGTCGGCCCACAGTGAGAGAGCAGGCAGCTCGTAGGGTGGACAGAAATAGGAGTAAATGAAGGCTCCTGAGTGCACGTGACTGACTGTGTATGCGAGGCTGATCCAAATATCAAGCCAGTCAACCCTCACACAAAGCTGTTTCAGTGGCAGAGCACAAGTGACTGCTTGCAACATTTGCTGCATAAGGTCTGATGATTAGATGCGTCCTGTGCAAGCACTCAGTCGGACACGTGCTTCCACTGAACTGCTGCTGAGAGTTATTCTGATCCACTTGCACTGTTGCCTTTTTGAAGCTCTCAACCCTCCTTTTTATATTTTCTTAGAGTGGCGTCTCAATGACTGTGCTCTAATTGCTGAAAACAGTTTTAATTAATTTTTGAAGATAATTCTTCTTTGCCGTTATTAGCCTAAATGATTTGAATGGGAGACTCAGCATGACAGATAGAAATCAACACGTTTTAAAGATGTTAACATTTTATATTAGACTGTGTTTTTTCAGAGAAGAGAAATTGCAGAACTATCTCTTGAAGTGTTTCTCTATTGCTCAGATGCATTATTAGAAACAAAGAGCCAGAAATTGGTATTTGAATTTGTATACACACACACACACACACACACAAAAATGCACTTAAGGTGTTTATGACAAAAAGCGCAGGTTTAGAAAAAAATTATTTAAAGAAACTATTGTAAACCAAGAACACTTAATGTGATCATCTTAACTGCAGTTGAAAAGAGATTTCTGAAATATAATAATAAAAAGCAGAGAGAGGCGTCGGAAACTGAATTTGGAAAAAGACAAATTTGATCAAATGTTTCATGCTGTGGAGTTCATTTAACCAACGTCTTTCCATATTGATCTCATAAAAATGTATAATCCCCGGCAGTGTTGTAATGAACTAGACACAGGAAAACCCTCATGGATGTAAAACTGGAAAATGGAGAATATGTTTCAGTTTATGGACAGTGGTACAAAGTAGATCCACTCCCACTCAACCACAAGAGCTGTGGTGTGGTTCACTCACAGCACTCACTTGGAAAAAGGTCACTCACATCTGACACCAGAGACCATCTTTGAACAAAGACAGAAGTCAGTAGCTTATTACTCACTTCAGTCAGCTGATAAGAACTGAGCAAGCCCTAAACACAGACACTGCCCCTCCAGCTCAGATGAACAAGAGACGTTTCATTGCTCGGTTGCAGGGAATCAAGATGAAAGGGGAATGGCAGCTCTTGCAGGTGAATGCAGATGGCAGAGGGAAGCAGGTAGGGGGTTGAAGGCAGAGTGGTGAGTGGGGCTGGATGACTAACCTGCAGGGAAGCTGGCAGGTGAGGGAAACTGAGTCCTGGTGAAGAGGAGCTGGTTTGCAGCTGTGGCAGTGTAGCAAGGGGCGAGCAGGTAAGATGGAAGGAGACTACTGTCCTCCGGTAAAAAAAACGAGCCCACAGGTCATCTGTGCAGCAGGTTTTGTAGCTAGGCAACATCTAGTGGTCATAGTAATTATGACAGGAGCAAAGGGAAAAGTGCAGTGACGTAGACAAAGTCCAGGAGGAGGTTGTGGTAGATGGATGAATATGACACAGGAGATCGGTGTTCGATTCCCATGTGAAACCAGCTGTTTATATTGTAACCATGACAACAAAGACCATGTTTTAACTGCTAACCAAGTTTTAGTGCCTAAATCTAACCAAGGCATGATCGTTATTATAGTAACCATGGTGACAAAGGTAGGTATGCCACTCTTGGTACAGTCCGTGTGTATGTCGCCCTAGGGGCGCTATTTCAGGAGACACTCCGTTGGGTCATATCAGAGAGCTGATGGAGGCAGTGATCCTGAAGTACAAGGAGACAAGGATTAGTTCTGAGAGTGCAAGTCAAGTCTCTAAGGAGCTCTTAGGCGTCAGCTAGCGTGTCAGATAGCATGTGCTAGCATGTGCTAGCTGACTGACTTGAACTCTCTGCACCTCTGGCATGTGGGTCACATTGCTCAGCCTTACCCAGCTCTCTAAGACAAGACGGGCTGCTGCCTCCTCCTGATTTCCCAAAAACATAGTTGAGCAGGGACTCAGGCAGGTCCTCCACATGCAGTCCAAGTGCAGTAATCTCTAGGACTTGATGGTCTCAGGTGCACTACAGGTGAAACTAACTTGTCTGCAGCCTGCAGTGCAGAAACTGGCAGAGAACCACCAAAGTGCAGGGCTCACACTTTTAAAGCAATTTCCCTTATTTCCTTTGAAAGTTCAGAGAACTCATTTTGTTTCTTTCCAGTTGCCTCAGACTTTTTCTTGGAAGGCTGCTCTTGTTTTCTGTTGGAACACTTAACACGAATGAGTCTTGTTTCTGATTGGCTGCTATTAATAATCAATAATGACACTTAATTTAAGTTTGAATGTCTGCATTTGCAACACTCATAAATATAATTTCTATTCATGTGGCTTTTTTTGTAGCCTTGGCAACTAATAATAATGATATTACAGTCAGTTACTGTCCAGTTAAATCAAATCTATTAATAATAATATCATAATATTATAATAATTAATCATTAAGAACTATATATGAATGAATAATCAATAATAATCATGATCCTAATTATAAACAGAATATTAATCAACATTATATAAGGTTGAGAATCACTTTTACTATTCTTGCTCAACTGTTTGAGTCTAAAGAGATCACAGTGACGATCAATCAAACAGAGGTATTCAGTACAAAAACAGTCCCTGAGATATCACAGTGTGTGGACCTGCACATAGTGCTTCAGTTTACATGTGAACCCCAGTCAGTTTCTCTGGACTTCACCTGCAAAACATCTTTCACATCAATAAACCTGCAGCAGTCCCTGGTTCACGAACAAACCCCTTTCACTCCAGGGTTTAATTTCACATAAACCTTCCTTGTTTTCAGTACTCAGCGTGTGATGCTCTGTCTAATTCATCTTCCATTTTGGTAGACTGCAGATATCATTTATCTCATGTCCATCATTTCAGACTGAGGTAATTTTAGAATGCCTTCATCATCCTGAGTGTCTCTGATGAGGCCTGAGCTCCGAGAGTGACTCTGTCCCACAAAGTTCTGGCACACTCAGTAATATTGTTTCATTTTACTGTACTGATTGTCATTATTAAGTTCTATGTAAAATTGATTTTTCAATATTTGAAAAATATCCTCCGGTCTAATCAAGTGCATCCACAGAGAATTCAATTTGGAAACTGAATTCCTGGAGTGAGAAAAAATCCCTCTTCAGAGAGGAAAAGTGAATAATTCAGAGCTCATTCTTTTGAACAAGCTGCCAATAAATTACTGGAGTCCAAAGTCAGAGAGACTTAACAGAGCACACACACACACACACACACACACACACACCCCCTATCATCAGACATGAGGGGCCGTGCAAGCTATAATTTACTCTCATCCTCTCACATTAGTACATTTTCTTCTCACATGTATGTAATTGGGGATTAATGAGTTGATTTGATGATGATGGAAATGTCATTCTAAGCTGCGGCTTCAACTGTGGTAGAACAAAACCAAGTCACTCTGAGTTCATCCTGTTTAACCCGTGTAACAATGTTTAAGTGATATTATTTGTTATGATCCTTGTGCAGATAATGATAATGACTACATCCAGTATTTATTTATTTTATTTACTTATTGCAGACCACTGGTAGAACTACACATTCCACCATTGGTAAGAATACCTTATCAAGGTTAATACACCCTTTATTATTAACGGTTAACTATGCTTTTTGCAGCTCCCCCATCTGGAAAGAGCACAACATGTTGTCAAACCTGATTAAATGTGAAAAAGGGTTCACATACATCACATACAATATTTAAGCAGTGGAGCACAAAACACACTTTAAAACAGCTCTTTAGATTTTCTTTACTTTCATCTCTCTCGGTCATGGCAGCCACATGGGACCACAAAAAGAACATTTCCTCCATGGTGAAAGAGACAAGTTGACATGTGCAAAACAGCAGTTATGTGTTGATGTTTTAGAAATATATCTTTTTTATTAAAACCTACTGTAGCGCTGTTTTTATATTAGGATTGCACCTTTTTGATAATGTGATAAGTGACACTTTATATAACATTTTATGTCAAAATGTCTTTTACAACATTCAGTTTACCTCAGTATTGAAACATACTGTAAGTTTACTAATAGTTGTACTATTGAACGTTATCTTTGTGGCTATATGTGGCTGCCATTTACATGAGAGCGATTAAATATTAGATTTATACAGTGGGGTCCAAAAGTGGTCTCTGACAACATGTCGTGTTCATATCAGATGGATGAGCAGAAAAAAGCATAGTTAACGGTTAATAAATGCATAATAAAGGATTAACCTTAAAAAGGCATTGTTCTCATTTTAGATCTGGTAGTTGAAAAAAAGCATAGTTAACTGCTAATATGCATAATAAAGTATGTATCAATATTGATAAAGTAATCTTAATAATAAATAATAAACTCCATCAGTTTAACAGGAGTCGACTGCTGACAGGAGATCATGAGCAGAAATTGGAGAGGAAGCCAACTGAGCACCAGGAGCAGATGTTTGGCCTGATGTTTGGCCGACTGAGGAACCAGTGTTGTGCATGAACGTGTTAAATGAATGGTGTTCATTGAACACGTTCATATTTGTTGTGAACGCTGAACTGAACGAATCAGTTTACAAATGATGGCGGTGAACGGCAGTTTTACGGCACGCCGCATGACGCCTTCATAGATACGGCCCAGCTCGGGTGGTGCTGGCGGTACAGGCGGTCCAGACGGTATGGACGCATCTACTACTGCTGAAGCCAGTTTGTTTGAGCAGCTGAAGCACTTTTATGAACAAACAAGTGAAGAACCAGACAGATTATATTTTTATACAGATGTTAAATGTGGACAGATTATATTACTGGAGCACTAAGATGTAGAAGATATGGGTTGATAGTATCTGCATGGTTGTAACCTTATCAGAGTTTTGTGAAGATCTGCACTGGTTACCACAATAAAAGCAAATTTACAGAGGGAAGATGGAGGTTAGGTGTCTGGGACTCTTTTTACTGGGCAAAAGTGGTAATTGCCTCCAGTTGTGTCAGAAAACAAATGATTAAATAAAAGACCAGACCTTATTAAAAGCTTCAACCATGGACGTTCTATCAGTTCCTTCTACTTTGATTCAGTGGGATATGAGACCTTTTCATGCTCTGAAGAGATGCTTCCAAAATTTAGAGTTGTTGTGACAGGAATAGAGAACTGTCAGCTGATCATTAATCATCTTTGTTGCTTAAATATCAGCTCATTTTCGGGTGCCGCTAGATCTGGGCCTGTACCAAGCTTTGTCTCTGTGGTGGACCGCTGTGGGAGAGCCAAGGATTGCATCTGCTTTTTATGCTGTTTGTCAGCAATAATGTTAAAGGATTGTAAAAAGTACTCCAGTAGGATCGGTAATACTACGTTTAAACACCCCTGAGTGTTAACATTTTTACACTTTCTTGTGTTGATAACTTGAGACTTGGATTCAGAGACTTGCTTACATCCATAAATAGACAGTACACTTACTTTAGTGGCTCTACAAAGAGTTGCTGGGAGTCTGTGGCTGATCGGCCGCAGCTTTCAGGGAGGTGAGTTATTAAGATGTATGTGACAGTAGCTGCACCATGGGAGAAGGTCTTCACCATGGAGCGCACTTCAAAATGTGAATAATTAGGATGGATTTCTGCCTTGAGGGAAAAAACCAGTAGCAGCATCCTGGAAGCACATTAGCAGGGTGTTGAGCAGCCTTCTGACTAAAACAAATGGCCCCTGTATGCCACAGGAGATACAGAGGAGCTCTTTTATTGTTTCTGTTGAGAGCCACAAATGCTTTTGACTCAGACTCTGTTGCACCAAGTCTCCTTTAATGTGCCCACATGCCCTGCACACCCTGTGTAGACAGGTAGTAGGGCAGAGAAAAATAAATATTACCCACCATCATATATTTTTGTACCTGGAGATGTGCACAGTTTAGCTGTGGTAGCGACTTAACTGGGACTGTACAGTCATTGGCTACATTGGTATCAGGATTCACAGGATATTTTAAGCGACTTTTATCTCACCTGGTGGCTCTAATATGTGGACTGAACCTTGTGCTTCCTATTTGCTCCTGTACGTTTGTTGTCAAACCAACATAAGGCTCTAGACAACGTCTGTCTGTTGTTCAGTCCACCACTTTGGTCCAGAATTAAGTATCTCAACAATTACCGGATGGATTGACGAGACATTTTGTTTTGAAATTCATGGTGCTCAGAGAATGAAACCAACTAGGTGACATTTTTTCAATGGCTATCTGCTGCTCTGGCACAATTCATCATGGTTCACCACCAGCACCCCCACCCCCCAAGGTTCACACTTATGTTTTTTTTGTGAAATGTCTTGCCAGCTATTGGGCAGATTGCCACAAGTTTAGTTCAGACGTCCATCAGCCTCAGCTATACTTGTGTTTAGTGCAAATTAGTGAAAGCATCAGCGTGTTAACATTTTCATTTTGAGCACCACTGCGCCTACGTACAGTTGCACAGAGACATTAGCGTGGTTACACACTCTTGTAATGTTTACGTACAGACTAGCTTAGGTTCACATCTGTGTGCACCATTAACAAAAAAGTTCCAGGAGGAAACCTGATCCCGGCTGTTAATAGTATGATTTGTGGTGTGGTTCCCGGCACCTCCTCTCCACATTTCAAAGTGTATTTGAACAAGATACTAAACCTCATATTGCTCCCAGAGGCATGGGAAACACCTTGCACTGCCACCCCTGGTGTTTGAGTGTGTGTGAGTAGTTGCCGAGAGACTTTATGATGCATTTCGTCCCGCTCGGGCAGAGAAGCCCTGTCTAAGGGAACTCCATTTACATTTACCGTATTATGTATTTCATCTCATCACAAAAGAAGACTCTGGCAGCAGCTTCCTGTGAGTCTTCTTGCCAAAACTGTGGTGGTATGATTTTTAATTACAATTCTGGGAACAGTGAATAACAGTGAAGAACCTCTGCATCCATCACAGGTCGCTATATCGAGATGTCAATGACAAACACGGTCAGAGTCGAAACTGACTGAACAGGTGGAGTGGTAAAGTCTGAGTGGTGTGCAACATCTGAGTATCATGAGTATTAGTATTAGTATTAGTATTATTAGTATTGACCATGTGCATCCCTTCATGGCCACAGTTCACCATCTTCTAATGGCTCCTTCCAGCAGGATCATGCTCCATGTCTCAAACTGGTTTTAACATGACAGTGAGTTCAGTGAACTTCAGTGGCCCCCCCCAGTCTCCAGACCTGAATCCAGGAGAACACCTTTGGGGTGTGGTAGAAGAGGAGATTGGCACCTTGAACCAGCAGAAGTAATACGATGCATCATGTCAACATGGAGCAGAGTCTCAGAGGAAAGTTTCAACATCTGGATCCATGAAGAACTGAGGAACTACCCAGTGTGGTGTGGTGTTCCTTAGTGTAGTGCAACAAAACCTGATAGTAGGGGTTTTTCTCTATAATATATAATAATATACTATATATTCTCTCTATTGTAAGGTCTTGACTTTACCCTGTAAAGTGCCTTGAAATAAAGTATGTTATTATTTTGTGATATACAAATAAAATTCAAGTTTTTAAAAACTTTGTTTGTTTCCATTTTAATAAGTAATTGCTGACCCTTTTAGCTCTTCATTTGTTCAGTAATGCTGTATACATTAACTCTGTTTGCCTCATACATCTAGTTTTCTTTGCAGTTTGGTTCATATTACTTTGTGTTTGCCCGCGGTAATGTCATCCACAGAATAATCACTTGGAATGTGGTTCATGTTGGAAACAACAATATCAGGGATGACAAGTCAAACATGAGAAATTCAGATAAATAAAACTCAAACTGAAGCATCGCATTTTACAAGCTGTGCCCGGTAGTGTGGTCTCAGGGACGTGTGTGTGTGTGTGTGTGTGTGTTGATGTTGTTGTTGTGTATGTGTATGTGTGTTAAGGGATAGTGAGAGAGAGGAAATGAGAGTGAATCATCCCCTCACTCGCACTGTTCTCTGAATCTCTCTTGAGGCATAGCCAGAGTTCAATGGACACCATTCATGCATACAGTTCATGAACAGCCAAGCACACGCATGTGCGTGTGCATGTGTTACTCCTAACACACAGGCGTGTGTGTGTCGTCTGCGGGTTGCGATAGCTAACACAGAACTGGATTACTAACAGAGAGGAAAACTGAGGTGTCCGTGTTCACCAGCGCCTGGTGAAACTTTGATTGTGTTGATGGAGAATACAGGTGATGTCACAGGGATGTCAGAAGTCACATCTCTGTGTCAGAGGTCGGCTCAATGTGTGCAGTGGTGACATAGCTGAGAAATTTATATTTTTCTGCCTCTGCACCGGCGACAGACAGAGCCGAAGGTAGATTGTTTTCAGGTTGTCCACCTGTCCATACATACGTCCGTCCATCCGATTCTTCGCTGTGACATCATAATGTTCTGCAAAAACACTTCTGGTCATTATTCAACACTGTATCAGGCAGGAGAGACTGTGACCATGTTTCCTGGTACTTGGCTGGTTGGAGGAGGACAACCATGAGGTGGTCATTCTAGTTGACTGGAAAACGCATGGATAACGTCCGGCTCACCTCCTTTTTTTGTGTTGAAGTAGCACTCAGGTGATGTCTCCTGATGGTGCCTGGAGGAGGTTGCCATGGTACTGGCTGCAGATGTAACACTCTTGAAAGATGTTGGACTAAGAGTAACACTTGTTCCGTACAACATCTTTTACAGAGGTTTTTTTAAAACCTGTTTGATGCTCAATGTTCTTTATTTGATCATCACTTTTGAATAAATAAAAATACTGTATAAATATGTATGACAATAAGACAAACATTCAAGTTTTCAGTTTTATTTTATACACTGTTATTACTTGACTGAATTTTAAAATCACACGGGTGTGGATGGAAACCAGCTACAGACATAATTGTGCTAATTGATAATATGTGAGCTACAAAGGTCCAATGCTCTTTCTTCTTCTTACTCGGGGATTCAGCTGTAAGTACAAATGTACTCAGTCTGCCTGAGTACACATGAAAAGTAGGAAGTTCTTTTTAATGCATCATATCAGGTAGGATGGATCTCTAACCAGTCTGCAGAATTATATTCAGTGAGTTTTCCCAGTTATCATGTGATCACAGCTGGGGGAGGCTACAGTCCAGTGGATTCTGACTGATACCATTCACTGCACAATAGTTGACTCTTCATGTGATGCTCGGTGTCTCTGTAGATTATTCATTGCATCAACACCCATCTACAGATACCTGCCTTTTAGTCTGGCTGTCAACATATTTGTATTTTTTGACAGTGAGTGAACAAACCTGTTGATGAGGAGGTTCATACAGTGTGACACCTGCTGGTCATCTTCATGCTGTCGGTGATATGAATCTCTTCTTTCACTTCTTTTAAGAACAGACTTTACTGTCCATAGTTCATCCTGAGGAAAACTTACTGAACAGTTTTCAGTTTCAAAACACAGGAAACACAAGGCTTTTGCATTAATAATCTGTGCACCAACAGATCATTCGAAAAATGAACGACAGCCTGTTCATATGAAAAACATCCTTATTGTCGGTAAAACAAAGTCATTCAATTTTATCTTCTCAGGACTTTAGGCCATGGTGGAAACACAGACAACAATGGGCCACAGGAACCTTTTAGTTTCTGAAGAAAAGGTTAGTCGAAAAATGCATCTAAAGTCCACATCAGGTGGAGGTTGTGGTGGATGGATGAATATGACATAGGAGAGAGGTGTTCAATTCCCATGTGAAACTAGCCGTTTATGTTGTAACCATGACAACACAGATCGTCTTTTCTTAACCTAACCAAGCCGTGACCATTGTTGGTACAGTCCGCATGTGGTACAGTCTGTGTGTCTAGTATGGTAACCATGGCAACCGAGGTCCTGTACACCTGCTGCTATAGGAGTGCTATTTCAGGAGACACTCCTATATCAGAGTGTTGGAAAAATGGACCTGTGTGGTTGTTCAGGTTGGAGGAGTTGTTGCAAAATAAAGTTACTGTAGACGTCACGTGACGACAAGGTGAGCAACGATTGATGTGATTGGCTGCTTAGTTAGCAAAGTGTTACCCTGTACTAAAGAGGACGTACTACGATGAGAGTCGTACGTGCGCACCTGTGCTTATGCAGTTGTAGTCACACAGATTGTAGATGCACAGACAGATGTGTGTAGATACACAGACCTGTGTCTTAGGAGTCACACGTGCGCATGCATGTGAGCTGTGACAATCACACATAAACGTGACATATAAACGTATGTGGGACTTTTGGTAAATGATCACAAGAGCGTATGTTTGTGCGTCTCGTCCTCTGTGTCCCCTGCATTTGTGTGTGTGTGTGTGTGTGTGTGTGTGTGTGTGTGTGGACCTGGCCAAGAGGACAAACTGCACAGAGGAATAAAGCAAATGAAGTGAAAGAGCTGATGAGACACCTTCTTCATAGGCTGAAATTACAGAAGGTGAGCTATGAATTACAATGAGGTTGTCTCATTGAATGCACACAGGCTGCTTTTAACTTCACTGTGTGGCATATTACAACATTGAAGGATATGTAGCAGGGTGACTCAAACACAGTTCAGCCCTGTTCTTGTGCATAGAACAGTACAAACCTGTGTGAAAACAAAGACATGACAACAATAGAAAGACAGACTGAAGGTCCAAAGCAATTTACAATGTTACAGTTACATCCATCAGTATGAAAATATTGGACGGATCCACGTCCTCAGTAGTGAGGCTAAAAATGTAAGGTTTGTGCTGAGGGTGGTGCTACACTGAGGGTAAGGGTGCCATTTGATCGAAAGAGGTTTTTTTGAAAGCGTAAATGAGCTCAGAAAAATCTGCTACAATTTGCTTTCATTATTTATTTGTATTGTACCAATTAACTGTTGAAAAGCACACATACACACGAACATGTATGGTGACGTGTGTTCCCTCTGTTGCTCTTTATCGTTCAAATAATAAAATGATAAGTGACTGTTGTGATGTCTGTGATTAGCAAAGCTGTTTCACAGTGATAAATCCAGGGAGGTGACTGGCTGAGAGTGTACTCTGATTCACATTCTATGAATATTCTACATATATATATATATATATATATATATTCCAGAATAGCAGGTGTGCATGGAAACACCTACACAGTCAGTCAATATTTCAAAATCTGCCCAATTCTCACAAAATCAAAACTTCCATCAGGCTCAGCTGAACCTGAGTGGAGTGCACCAGCTGGGCATACAAGCAGGTGTGATTTTAGTTCAACTTAGAACTGAAAGTTACGACCAACTTCAAATTATGACTAGTGCATCATTTAGACTTAAGCCCTGTATGTGTTGCACCCGGGTGTAACTTTTATGTCTAGGATAGAGCAGGTGTAAGTTGGAAAGTCAGACAAGTCTCTATGGTAACAATAACAGGAAAATGATTGATCACACCACCGAGAAGAAAACCAATAATGGTATTGTCTCTTGTTTGCAAAATAAATAACAAAAGGACATTAAGATGAGAACGAGTCATCTTTGATTGGACAAACCTACTGGACATGTATTCACACAGTCAGCTGATAGAGAGGTTTCACTTTGGCAGATGTCCTGTTTGAGATAATGGAGGAGCTCTCCCCTCAACTACTGCATCAGACAGAAACATGGCACTGCCCCCCATCCTGCAGTTGCTGATTGCACTCAGATTTTCCAGCCTCTTTCAGCTTGTTTGATGGTAGAAGTTAGTGAAGTGTGTTGCTTAGCAACAATCATTGTTTCACCTTGTATTCACATGGATCCACCATAAGAATAGGCGCAGCTACAGATGTAGTAGGTTTGGTGCACTCGGCTGTAATACCAGCATAAGAGTTAAGTTACTTTTTTCCACTGCAGGTGAACATTTCAAACATTAAACCTGTTGAACATCATCATCTTCAAACATGTTAGCATTGTGACTAATATGTTAGCATGCGGACATTAGTTCAAAATACAGTTGTGTCTATACATTCACCAAGGACTTTATTAGGAACACCGCATTGGTAGTTCCTCCATTCTTCATGTCATGGATCTAGCAGATGTTGAAACTTTCCTCTGAGACTCTGCTCCATATTGACATGACTGCATCACATCATTTCTGCACATTCAAGATGCCAATTTGCTACGTCTTACTTCAGCTTTGTGTCATGGAAGATTATCCTGCTGGAAACAGCCATTAGAAGATGTTGAACTGTGGCCATGAAAGGATGAACACTCAGATAGACTGTTACATTGAAAAGATGATTGATTGATTGATTGATTGATTGATTGATTGATTGATTGATTGATTGATTGATTGATTGATTGATTGATTAAAAGGGGCATAAAGTCACCACCATCAACACCAGCCTGGAGTTTTGGTTGGCGACAAGACTGGAACCATTAGGTTAGGGGTCAAATGCACAACTCAGATTTCAGTGATCTAAGTCTTCACTGAGGCAAAAGGTTTGGTACACAGTCAGACAAGCAGGCGAACTAAAAGGGCCAGGCTGAGGCAAGGTCAAAAACTAAGAAAATAGTCAAACACAAGAGGGCTGAACACTAGGAAATGGCTGGTAGGCTTGTTGTAGAGAATGAAGATGAATTGGTCCAGAAGGAAGGGAGCAAAGAGACTAAATATGCCAGGAAAGGGGAGACAATGTGACTCGTGTGCAACAATTAGGGTAGGATAAGAAAATCCCACACGAGGGCAGGAAGTAAGTATTTGAAATGACACAGAGAAGTCGGTCACACCAAAATAAAACAGGAAATACTGCAATACAAAGAAGAAGAAGCAGAAAATATGACCTATAGTATGTGATGCTGAGCATGACAGTTGGGTCCATGGATTCATACTGTTGATGCCAAATTCTGACCTTACCATCTGTGTGCATTAGCAGAAATCCAGATTAATCAGACCAGGCTATGTTTTTGGCTGGACTGTAACAGCAGGGACTGACTGGCTGACTGACTGACTGGCTGGCTGAGTCACTTAGTTGGAGTTTCTGAATCAAACAGGTTCTGTTAGGGGGGAGGGGGCAGTGTTGCCGATTTAGAGATTTGTTTTCAAACAGACTGGGTATAAACCTGGTCTAGGACTGGACCATACATGCATGCCGACTGGGGGCTTAGGGCTACACCTCTTATTATGGGCAGTCTACTGAGCAGCTCTGGTTTCCCGACTGCCGAGGAAGAGGAAGAGAGCTTCCAATACATTGAGCCTTGCCTCCATTACAGCAAATAAACTACTTTGATGTATCATTATTACTAAAGGAGGTAGAGGAATAACTAAAGATAAGACACACCAAGCAGAGAGAGCAGGAGAGAGGGAGGGAAGTCATTAGTAAGTACTAAAGAAACTAGCAGATTTGAATAGCATGTAAATGTTGGGTCTGAGCTCTGCCTCATGAGCAGGACACCATAAATGTTGGGTCTGTAGACACCGGGCACGATATGTTAGACCTTTAGTTGTCTGTATCAATTTATTGGCTATCATACATTAAGAAAATATTAATATTAAAAATATTAATATTAAATAATAACTTTAAAATGAATTAAAGTCCTCGGGGGCATCAGCCTAAAAAACATAGGCAAAATAGCCAATATTGGTTCAGTCTCAAATTATTACTATTAATCTGGAACTCTGATTAATAATTAACTTAATAACTATAACCAAATCACCAGTTATTTAAAGTTGAAGGATTGGAATTCTACTGAGGAGAGGTTGACAATATTCACACTTTTGCAACATTAAACACACCAGTAGTTATACTTAAAGACATTTATTTACAATACAACAGCGTAAAACACAATGTCTTATCTAGCTGTTCCACGCTAACTCTGCTGTGACTCCTTTTGCTTGACTGACCTTGTGTTGAAGCTGCTGATTCTAAAGAGAAGAGTGTTGCAGGCTGCTGTGAGCAGGCCGGCAAGAGAGCTGGTTTCTCAGGTAGCAGGGCTGACCTGTTCTCCTGAGCAAGCCAATAAGAGAAGAGGAAGAAAAGAGAAGGAGATCTGGTTTTGTCTGGTGACACTCTGGTGTCACATGTCACACATTTCCCAATCACTTTGATAACATCCACAACACACTCCATCACCTGGAGATTTTTCTTAACTTGTTCTTGGTATAAGGATATCTGGTTACCACTCAGTAGGCTGTGGATATGTCCTTTGCTGGCCTTAAGGAAATAAGCCTCTGCACAGTCTCTGTGTACTCTGCTTTTCTCATGCTCCTCAATCCTCTGATGAGCATGCTTCCAGGCTTGAAAAAATCTTCGGAATGGGGGGGGCAAAGTAGTGAAACTGTGTTTGAGTCACTATAACCTTCTCCTCAGTTGTTGCTGTCTCTGTTCTGGACCCTGAGGTAGAAGCACTCTCCCTGGCCATTTCCACAGGATCAGCCTCATCTATTTCTGCTTTTAATGACATAAAATAAAAATAACTTATAATTAAATGTATTACTACATAGCTTAATTTAACTTGATTATATATTGAAATAAAAATTACTTGGGTTTTTTGATAATTATTGATCATATGTCCATTAATATGTTTATCACATTCTACAATAACAATGTCTACACACACATTACAGCACAGGTTGTCCAAGATCTTGCAATCATAACATTACTCCTGTAATTTTCTGCAATAAAATTCTGCAATATCACAACTTGCCCCTAGAAACTGCATCCTATTATTTGCACTCATAACGTTGTGCATTGCCAGTGGGCAAACCTGTAGCTGCATTTTCTCTGCTACATCCTCCTAGCACTGTCTCATCTGGATCACTGGGCTGACGCTGTTCTGAAGTTGCAAAAGAACAGGAACAAAGCATACAAATGTGACTAACATTAGCTAGCTGTTTATAACACACAATGTGAAACAGCTAGCCAGCCATAGATACAAACGTAGGTCCGCCCAAAAACTAGTAGCTAGCTGTATAAGCCAAATCTAATATCACCTGAGCTAGCACCTAACTAACATCCCTGCTTAACACACCTAACATGTCTTTGGACGCTCTGAATATATCCGTGATATTGGCACATTTTGCTCCCTCCTCCTCCAGATTCATTTCTTTTGAATTCGAAACTTCTCTACTCCACCTTTCTCTTTTCGCTGCTCTCCATCTCTGTTGACTCTGTGCAAGCCCGAAGTAGAGTACATGTTATTGGTCATTATCTGACCAATTACAATTCAAGGCACACCGGGGTTCTGCCACTTGAGGAGGAGCCCATTTACCCCCACTGCAAATATAGAGTTGGTTGCAGGTTGCGATCTTGGGAGATGAGGGGTTGCAAGTTCAGGGTGGCCAGACGGTGCTGCAAAGTAGCCTATTCTTATCTATTAAGACAATATGGTTAGCCTACACAATAATTCAGTCCAGCCCCAGCGCAAAAACACTAATGACCCACTGCGAATTCACCTGACCCTCCTGATTACCACTCTGCCACTGGTGAGGCTGCAGCTTCAGGACTGGAACCCAACATGGTCTTCTGCTGTTGTTGACCATCTACTTCAAGGCTGGATGTCTTGTTCACTTTGAAGCTTTTCTGCTCAGCACAGTTGCTGACGTTTCTGTCAGCTCCAACTAGTATGTCCATTCTCCTCTGACCTCTCTCATCAATAAGTTGTTTCCTCCACAGAGCTGCTGCTCACTGGATGCTTTTGTTGTTGCTCCATTCTGAGTAAAAAGTCTACAGACTGTTGTGTGTAAAAACCAGGAGATCAAGAACAGTTTTATAAATAGTTAAGCCAAGTCAATTTTATTTGTATAGCGCCAATTCACAACATAATTTATCTCAAGGCACTTTCCAAATAGAGCAGGTCTGGACCTTCTCTTTTTAATATTATTTACAGAGACCCAATAATTCCCACCAAGAGCAGCACTACGCAACAGTGGCAAGGAAAGACTTCCTTTTAAGAGGCAGAAACCTCGAGCAGAACCGGACTCAGGGTGGGCGGGGCCATCTGCCTCGACCGGTTGGGTTGGAGAAAGAGAGAGAGAGGGAGAGAGAGAGAGAGAGCAAGAGAGAGCACAGAGGAAAAGAACAAGAAAGCAATATTAATAATAGTGATAGCGACAGTAACAGCAATAGTAATGTAATGGAAACTGTAATGCTCCTACTGATAAAAATAGTAATGACAGCTAATGACATTAATAATTATCATTATTAGTTATAGTAAATTTTAGCAGTTTTAGCGGCAGGTGTTAAACAGGATCATGGGGCAGTAGGTATTAAAAAATACTAAACCAGCTCATCTGACACCAACTATCATGCCACAGTCAAAGATTTTCCTATTCTGACATTTAATGCGAACATTAACTGAAGCTGTATTTGCATGATTTAATGCACTGTACTCCTGCCAGATGATCAACTGACTGGATAATCGCAAATCAAGGAGGTTAGCTCCATGGAATAACTCCCAAACCCACAAATTAAAGCAAGTATTAAGAAAAAGGTGATAGGATATAGCGATCCACCAAACTGGAAGAATCCTTAGTCTGAAGAGATAGTGTTAAAATATTTTACTCATCATTAATAGAGGTGGTTAGTTTTCGGCACTGTTGCCAGGCTGACAGAGTCACAGTTCTGTTGATCCTAACTTCAACAATGTCTTCATCTAAACCACCAACCTGTCTCTTGGACCACATCTTAACTACACAGCTCAAGGAAGTCTTAACCCTAGTTCTGTCCTGATTAACACGCTATGTACCACGGTTCTTCAAAGTAGCTGTAATTAAACAATTTCTTAAAAAGCCTGATTGAAGTATTTTAGACCTATATCTAACCTTCCCTTTCTCTCAAAGATCCTTGAGAAAGAAAATCATCAGTCAGCTGTGTTGCTTTCTACATTATAGTTTGAGGAGTTTAATTCAGGATTTAGAGTGCAGTAACATCCATTTTTGGATTTTTGCCTTTTCCCAGCTGCTTCTGTTTGCCAGCCTGCTTACCTGTGCATGACACCTTGAATTGTACTCTGCTTCCAATGAGTTGTTACAATGAATCATTTGTCAGAGACAGCACACAACATTTAATTGGCATTAAAGGTGCCATGTGTAAGATCTCTCCAGATCTGGTCAGAATTTTAGTTTAAAATGTTCAAAAAATTAACTAACTAACTAACTCCAGCGGGTTCAGGATCCACTGCCTAATACTGTATTTACATTCATATCTATCCTTACTATTTGATATACACACACAACAGACCTAACATGTTTGAATATAAAAAACTGGTATGATCTAAACTAATTGTCCAATCACATGTTTGTCTGTATCAGGACCAGAACTCCAGTCCTGGTCCAGCAGGTGCTGGACCAGCACCTGCCTTTTCTTCTGAGTCTGGCCTCATCAACCATCAACAACCACATTACAGTAACACCTCAGAGTATTATCCCTGCACAGAACACATATTGTCTATACTGTGATCTTTTGCACATCCTGCTCAGCAGGAGTTTTGTCAACACTTTTGTACATAATTTGTTTCATTGTCTTATTTTTTTAATATGCGTATCTATGTATATTTATCTTTTTGACTTTTACAGTATTTTACCTTTTTATTGTTATTTCCTGTTAATATGTTTATTGGATACTGCACCAAACACCAAGCCAAATATCTTGTAAGTAAAAACCTACCTGGCAATAATCCATATTCTGCCTTTGTGTTGATGTCATCATTCCTTCCTCATGCTGCTTGCCTTCATATTTATATAGGTTAATAAAAACATACATTTTGTATTACAAGTATTCATAATTTGTTTCCATTTTTTTCCATTTTAACTATCAACAATAAATGCACATATAGATGATAAATTATAAGGAACATGGGGAAACAAGAGCATGATTAACTGGACAGGGGCGAAGAGGTAAAGTGCTGCCCCCTATGGAGATGGAGCAAGTAGTACAATCTTACACATTACACCTTTAAAGGAACCACACTGAACTGGTTTAAGTCCTATTTATCAGTTTGATTTCAGTTTGTTCACGATAACAATGAATCCTCCATCCGCCCTGAACTCACGTCACACACACTGCCTGTCAATTGTGGCGGCTGCAGTTTGTCTTGGTTTTCTTACTTGCGCCACGTGATCTAGACATTCGGATTACTGGCTATTTTTCGCACATGATGTGGGCGGTTCTGTTGATAATGATATTGACATCATACCAGCAACATTACATAAGATTGACACCTTTCAATATAGTTTTAATGTCTAGGCTGAATCTGAATATAAAAAATGTAAATATTATATATATATATATATTATATTTGTAACTATTTTAGCAGTTGCATGTGGACACAGTGGAGGCCACATCTACTATATGGTCATAGCAGGAACCTAATGTAGGTTAAAATTATGTCAATAATTTAACAGGTGAATGACTGTATTTTGTGCTGCATGTACTCTCTCTCACACTCACTGTGTGTGTGTGTGTGTGTGTGTGTGTGTGTGTGTGAGCAAGGGCAAACAAGGTTAATATGGTTTATAATGAAAAGAAATCCTACATTCGAGTATTGAGGACTATATCCGGCGAACTCAGTGTAAAAAGATAGAGCTGGCAGCAGGAGTGACGCAGCAGACACACACACACACAGGGGAGGCAGTGTGTCCCGACGTTCAAACAGGTGTGTGCAACAAAATGAGTGATGACTCACTGTACAGCCTCAACAACTATTGTGTTGCTGAGCAATGTAGCGTTTTGTCTGTGTGGAGTTTATGTTGATTATATATCTCTGCCTTTTCTGCTGCTTATTATGCTGTTTATTCTGAACAAAGTCATATAAAAACATGGAGGATGAACAAAAACAAAAAAAGCACAAATGAAATTAACATGGACGGATATAGAAACAAAAACAGATTTTCAAGGCATTGTAATATATATGCAGTCCCTGGTTTCTCAGATGTGAAACCAAGGCTGAATCCAAATTCTCCCCTACAGTGATGCTTGTCTTCATGTGTCATGAGGATGTGAGAGCAACTGGCTGTAGAAAACATGGCAGACCCAATCTTCAACCTCCAAGGCTGAAAAATGTCAGCACTGGAGTGCTAAAATCTGCAGTTCCTCTAATGACCACTAGAGTCTGGCTCCAACAGTGAGTCAATCCCCATAGACTCCCATGTTAAAATGTCCAACAGCAGAAATAAACATGTTTACAGCCTGGTACAAAAACTGTTTTGGTCTCTAGAGCTAATTTCCTCCTTCATGACACCTGTTTATATAACGCACCTGTTTACATTTTATTAAGGACTAAAGTTATGGAGAATTGAGGGCGTGGCCTCTTTGAGTGACAAGTGGGTGAGCATATGCTTGCCACAAATCGGCATGAACAGAAGTATCAGCTCCAAACAAGCCCCTCCACTTTGATCATATTTGATTTAGCTGGGAGTTAGGGGTGGAGTCACACATTGCCAAGATGGCGATGGTGAGCAGCTCACTTTGAGCATCAAAACTGCTCTTCAAAAACCTGTGGGTGGCATCACAGAGGCTACGTCCATCTTTATTTACAGTCTTGTTTTTGTGTGTTTTTACTTGAACAGCGTTGAGATACAGAGTCTATAAGGACCTTTTAAAAAGTTTGTTGGCTTTTCTAAGGTTTTCTAATTCAGTGTTTATCAAACTTTAATATACTGAAGGATCCAGCAAGTGTAGGTATAACAATATGGAGAAAATAAAAGCAATTTTTAAAAAATATTTGATTGATTCCTGACTTTACAATTGATTTATACTGTTGGGTACAAACTGCTTGGTACCAGGCCATTGAGAACTTTGTGAACCATCCCAGATATTATATATATATATATTGAAAATTTCTTAAAGGGAGTCGTTGGAGACTGAGACTGCTTACCTTTGATTCTTTATTAAATGATGAACCAGACGTTCAACAGGTTATTCCCAATAGCCGAATTGTCTGCAAAGGGCCAAACTCTCCATAACAGGGGATTAAAACTGGTAAATGAATAAAACAGTTTCTACTTAAAAAATAAAAAAAATCAGTGATTCACCAACGCTCTTTGGCGGAAACAGGACAGGAGGTCTCCAGCTATCCAGACGTCCAATGACTTAAATCCTTCATCAGGTTGAAATATATAGTTGAAAATGCTCAAGGTATAAAAAGTGTATGTAGCATAAAACTAGATAAAATTGATTTTTGAGCTTCTGGCAGGCAACTACAATGCAGACCCATGCTCCTAGAGTAAATGATATCAATGACAGTAGACAAAATGACACGGAGCGTTACCATATTAAATTACTTATTTCTCTAGGTTCACAAATTACTGGAAACGTTTGGGAAAATACACAACTCAAAAAAATGTATAACAGGTCTAGTAATTTTAGACATTTTAATTTGGAAAAGTTACAAATAATAACTTTAAATTGCTTTGGTCATTTTGACCCCACACATAAAAGATATTTTAACATAATAGCTGGGTTAATTTTGATTTTTGACTGCAATAAAAGCACTGAGGGCCTTTGTCTTTCATCTCAAAGAATGATGGAGACGACTGTTCTTCTCAGGAACCTTCAGTGCAGCAGAAATGTTTTTGAGCCTCGACACAATCCTGTCTCTGAGCTCTGCAGCAGTTCCTTCCTCCTCATGGTTTCTGCTCTGATCTGTATCGTCAGCTGTGAGACCTGATATAGACAGGTGTGCGTCTTTTCCACATCATGTCGTCAGCTGAGTTTACCTCAGGTAGACTCCAATAAAGGTCTAGAAACATCTTAAAGATGATCAAGAGAATTTTTTTTCATTTCTTTATTGTACACAAGTTCATATACAAAGGTACAAACACACACACAGAGAATAAAACAATAAAATAAAAGACAAAGACAAACCAAAAAATACACAAATAAATAAAAAACAAAATCATATTTTACATGTTACGAAACCAGAGTTTGTTTTCTATGCATATTATATTCATGTAATATTCATTTAACATCAGATAACGTGGTGCTATATTCTTTAAATTCATTAAGGTAAGTTGGCTTGGTTCTTAACCATTTTTTCTTATGAATATGGAATTTTCGAAAAATAATAAAAAGCTGTATTACATACATGTTGCTTTCAATCCTACCTTGACAAAAATATAGCATTACAGCAAACATAACTATTTCAATATTCACTTTTATGATCAAGAGAAATGGAGGAACTAGAGCTAAACTTCAAGTGTCATAGCAAATGGTCTGAATACTTGTGTCAATATGATATGAGTTTTTCCTTTTTAATAAGTTTGTAAAAATGTTTGTAAAAAAAATATATTTTTTGTATTCTTATTTTAGTATAAGCCTGCAACTCAACAAAATGTGAAACGTGAAGGTGTTTTTTTTATTCTGACAACAAAAAAAGGAAAAACTGCTCTGCCTGATTGTGTGACGTAGCGCGCTTCTGTGTATGTGGGTAATGAAGTCCTTTTAGCCTTACCCTACCGCAAGTGTTTGCCCTAGAAACTACAATACCCACATTTTCTACCGTACACGTAACTCCTGTTGACATCCGCCGGTAGGCCAACTTACGCGTACAACAGTTCATTCTACAAGGCTTGGGGAAGGTTTGGCTACTGAAAGGTAAAGTTTTACGTTGTTTTACGTTGCTCTAATTAGTCGTAATTCGTTTCATATTGCAGGTTCTCCACATCGCTAAAGCTAATACGGCTGGGAAGTGGAAGTTAGGTTGTCGAGCTAACATTAGCTAGCTCCGCAGACTTACACAACGTTAGTGAGCATCTTTACTTCAGTTGTGTTTAAAGTTAGTAAAAGTTTCACAGGGGATTAATTGTGATGCCGAACATGCCAAAATACCATAACGATGTGCTACATTTGCTTAACAATATTCTACTTTATGTGTGTGATTCTCATTTAGAAAGACAACTTTAAAATGACAGCTTTTCGGTTGGGGTGTGGCTTGTACATTGACACGTGCTTTGGTAATCAAAAGAAGACCACACTGCTATGACAGTTCCGTTTACTGTTTGTATCTGTATGTCTGTTAGTCACAGAAAGAAACTGGAGGACCAGTGTGTGGATGAGAACGTTGGAGAACAATGTCTCCTCCACGGTTGACAGGTGCGCTGCGCTCCTTCTCCCATGTTAGCAAAAAGGAGGACTTACATGAAAACCCCTATGATCTGAAGGTAAGACCAACTGGTGACTAGCTGGAAACTTGTACTGTCCCATAGAACACTGATTTTCATAAGCGTAAACTGAAATTTAGTCTATCGTGAAGAACTCAATGAAGGGACCAACTGTGCACAAAAATGATATTATATTCACCATTATGCACCTTTATTCAATGAGATTTTTAACAGCATTCATGTCAATCTCTTAAAAATATAAGACAGAACTGTTTGCTAGTTCAAGGTCTGATGAGCAGTTCTGAGTGTAACGCCCCCTTGAACCCCTACAGTGACAAGTACAGTCAAGGATGGTGTTTGATGGATTGAGTGAAAATAAACTACAATGTGTGTGTTTGTGGTGAATGAAGGAACATGTGCAACAGTGTAGTTCATTCATGTACTGTATTTTTAATAGTTTTTGAACAGTTTTGTTTTTATGGCACAGAGGTATAAGATATGGTATCAGTCAGTCTATCAATTGTCCTTTCTGTCTTTCTTTTGGTCACTCCCTCTCTTGCCTCCATGCTCTATTTTTGCCCCCTGTACTCCATCTCCTCTGCTTCATCACCACTTTACCCGATTTGTTTTGTGCTATAAAGTAGGATGTTCATCCAGAGTTATGGTGCCAGAATGAAGAGAACTGAGCACATTACTCCTGTCCTTAAAGCTTCCAGTTACTTTTTAAAGTGCTGCTGCTACTTTATAAATCACTCAGTAATCTTGGACCAACATGCATTTCTGATCTCCTGGAAGAGTTTAACACCAGTAGGACTCTTAGATCTTTAGGAAGGATTCAACTGGTACTACCTGGACTCAGAACCTGATAAGGTTAAGTTGCTTTTATTTATCAGGTTGCACAAAAATGGAACCAGCTTCATTTTATCATCAAATGTGCCCCAGCTCGAGACATTTTCAAATTAAACTTAAAACTGCTGTTTGATTGATTAGTTTCTCTACTGCAGGCTTATTTCCTTATATCCTGCACTGGGGCAACATACAACCATCACTGCACTGCAGTTCCACTGTAGTTCTGTTCTATCATTATTTTTGTATATTTTATTTCCATTTTGATGTATTTTACTAAATTTAGTGACACTTTATTCAATTTAATTCTAGTTTTTATTGCTTATTGTTTTCAAATATTTTAATGCTTTTCTTTGCACGTGTCAAGCACTGAGTTGCATCTGTGCCTGAAACGTGCTGTAAAGCTGTCTTGTCTTTTTGAAATACAACCAGCTGCTTACGTATGTAATCTGAGTTGGTTAGGGATGAGAATCGAAAACTGGCTCCAGTTGAGAACCGGTTCCAACTTCCATTGACATAATTTGCCTTTATGTTTGAAGATTCCCTTATCGATACCTTCCACTTAGTTCCGCGTGCTTTTTAATGACGTCACGCTTTCAGGAGAGGCGTCTTGCTGACTGCCTCTCGTGAAAGCGTGACGTCATTATTCCTCGAATCCTTTATTACAATGAAGGATTCGAGGAAGTGTGGCTTAGTTTTACACAAAATGACGCTAACATTTGTCGACACAGCAAGGCATTAAATATCAGGAGTGCCATTTGTTTGACGCTCTACGCCTCCGGTCAATGAGTGCTTCTCAGCAGAGCAGTGAGGGCATGTATTAGTGATGTGTCGGTCGCCATCGATCCGGCTCTTTAAAGTGAGCGATGGGAGCCGGCTCCCGTCCGGGGGCTGTTTTATTTCTTTTTTTTAAAAAATTTTTTCGTTAATACAAGGCAGACATGAAGAGGCAGACAGCACCCCCTCCTCGAGGGATTGAACAACTACAGAGCGGTTATCTATCTTGTTCAGTGTTCAGAGACTCATAATAAAGTTTGCGTTGTTGACCTGTACAGGCATACTTTTTTTCCACACAGAAAATCTACTGGAATCGATAAAGAATCGGAGCGATAAGCAGAATCGATAATGGCATTGGTATCAATAAAAATTGTATCAATTCCCACTCCTAGTGTTGGTAGAGATGCTTCTGTCTTGCAGTATTGAACATTTCCACCGATACGCTCTGTGAAGTGGAGATGTGTTAAGTCTGCATTAACAATACTTTTTTTGAAGTTATGTGTTAAATCATCATTCATTGATTTTCTGACCACTGTTTACACTGGAACGTGTGCCCACGCCTGTTTCATGAACTAATCAAATTCTTGCAAATCATTCTGTGGACTAATGCTCTAATTGATCTAAGATAGACCTTAAAATAGGCCATTCAAATGATTCCTTGATCAGCAGAAACATTTTCAGCATCCCTCATCAGCTTTGTTTCCTACAGAAGAGGATTAGGGCAATGTGAAAAAAAAAAAAAATTCAGATTTGGCCCTAATCCACTATCATAGAGAGAAAACTATAATAAACCAACTTTACACTGCTAAACAGCAGACTGATTAAATTAAAGACTAGCTGGTGAACATAGTGAAGTATTTAGCTGCTAAACAACCAGATATTTTTCTCAAGAGATGGCGTAGACTAAAACAGAGCAAAAAAGAGAATCAATATTGTACTTGCATTCATCAGGTGGACGGGAACTGAATGTGTAAATAAATAAATATTTGCTAAGACATAAGCTATATTAATTTAAAAGGGGATAATACAGACAGGTGCCAGAACAGCTTCAATGCTCCTTGCCTATCTTTTTTTGGCTTTTTACAACCAGCAATAATTTGCTACATAATTTAAAAAAAAAAACTGTGTGTTTTCTCCCTGTCAGTAATTTGTTTTTCAGACCAGCTCTCATTTCTTCCTGAGACTTAAAATTAAATTGGGCTCTGTATTCAGCCGTTCACTTTTACCTGTCTCACCTCCAGTTAAATCCTCTATGCAAAAAAACATTCTCCAGGGGAAAAGATGGCAGGTGTAACTCTCAGATTATCTCATAGCTTGTGTGCAAAATACTGAGTTTTAGAAGACATGCTGATTGTAATGGAGTCATTGTGTTAATGCTTCTCCTCACCTTGAAGCCTGAACCGTCAGACCTGCCTAGATTTAATACACTGCTCTAATTAAAAAAAAGAAAGAAGTTATGCTCATTAGCATTGACTTTTCTATAAAACTAATGAGGATACATGTGTAACTGCAGTGTAATGCACTAGTGAGGCAACAAAAATAGTATTATTTTGGTATGATTGAAGAAAGGTCAGGCATTGTTGTGCCATTAGTATCAAAAGCAGTTTACGATTTATGATGCCCATTTACAAGTATGCTTTAGTCTCTGCAAAAGAGATTGTGCTATATGACTCAGTTTATCTGTTCATGAATAATATAATATTATAGTAGAAGAGCTAAACATTGAAAAAAAATCACCTGGTGTGACCATTCTCACTAAAATCGTGACTCACTGCAATCACAATATTTTTCTTATTTTGACAATATTGTGATTGCAGTGAGTCACGATTTTATTTTTGCAGTTTAATTTTCCCTGAAAAGATTTATAAAGTTGATGATGATGTGATTTTTGCTGGGAGCTCTACCAAATAAGTACGTTCTCTTATGTCTGGAGAATATGATTTGCAGATTGGGGCAACACCACAATGCTTCATTAATAATGGTATGCTGTGATACATTGTACCTTTTTTAACAAAAAAATTACAGCTCCTGTGATTTGAATATTGCACTCGATTTGAATGATATTTTGAGTAATTGTTCAGCCCTACTGAATGGACAATATTCTGGGAGAAATTCTATGACCATTAGCTGACTGAGAATTTCTGGAGAACTTGGTGCATTATTGAGATGTAAATACAGAATCATACTGAACTAAATACGTACTAAACAGCTCTACTTTGAAAGTACCAGAAGCATAGCAACATATTAAAATAATATGTCATATAATAATAAATTATATGAAATCCAGCATCTATTAGTTAATCCTGCCTTGCAGTGTCTGTTCAGTAATTTGAGCATTTACAAGGTGGCATTGAGGGTCTAATGAAAATATGCTGTTGAGTTGCATAATGGGAAATGTAGGATCCAGTGTTTTTGGAACTTAAATTTGATATGAGTAAAGTACATATTAAAACATTTAGCAAGCACGGCATATACGGAAATATGATCAAAGTGCTATAGATGAATGAAAAAATAAAATTTTACTAAATGGGGCAACAGTAAAAACCCTCCAGTATGTTTGATCGAAATAACCTAATAGATTATTTTGGTTTGAAGACATGCCACAGAAAGTAGACATGGTCTTGATTGATTGTATTACATCATTAGTGACTGACCACACTGATTGCACCCCATGCTGTTTTTACAAATTATCTGCACAGTATTGGCAGACTATTGGAGTACCCTGGTCTTATCCAAGGGTATGTGGGTAATTAGAAATACCTGAGATTATTAGAGCAGTGAGTGCTGCTGTTCTCTGTCTTGAAATGTGATTGTATCTCTCCCTGTGACTCATGTTAGACCAAACGTCGGAAGAGACAGGAGTTGTTTGCCAGAGAGGGCCTGACTTGGCAGAAGATTGTCCATTTCTGCAACGAGCATCAGGACAAAGCTAAGCACCAAGCTGCCAATCAGGAACTGAAGAGCTTCCTTCTGGCAGCCAAACAGATTGGTAATTAACTCCTCAGCCTCAAATCCATTGTCATTTCAATCTATTTTCTTGTGTTTGTGTTATACTGATGAAAACATTGTTGGAAGTAACAGAGTGCCATCTACTTTCAGACTGCTTGTATAAAAGTGTGGCACCCTTGCCTTATCCTGTGAGTGCCTAAATAACATAACCTTTAAATGGCTGTATAGTGCTGTATTCACTATAAGTGGATGTTGCACTGCAAGACAGATACTCTGGCAAGAAACAAATACTTTGAGAGAATTTTACTGATATGCCACAAATATATGATATCCACATATTTGTGTCTCGACAAATACGTAAATTAACAAGACATTGTCATTACATTAATGAAAAGAGTAATCTGGTTGCACTCAAAATACAAATACAAATAAAACAGCCTTTTAAATCTTCTAATGTTATAATACCATTGCGCCTTTTCTGAAGGGTAGAAACTTTTAAAAGATCATCTTTTCTAAATGGGTTTTAACCGTCTGATTTATATGGACACTCTTGACATCCCTGACATTGATCCTTCTCTACTCTCTACTTTTATCTGATGGCAAGAAGTTCCACTGAATCAGACATTTCTGCTACTTGTGGAATTTGAGTCAGTGATGTTATTCCAAAAACCTTTTTAAACCTCAGGAGTCACATTATAAAGGTGCACTCGAAATTTGATATTGATCCGATAACACTGACTTGGCCAGGTCATGACAACAACTGTAGAGCTCCATTAAAGCAGTGCAGTTGCCTGATTTCACTGTAGCCATCAGGTGGTATTTCATGCTCAAACATTTGCTGTGGCATCATGGAAAAGGTAAAAATACAACCAGCATGTGCCGAGAAAAACACTTTATTGGTTCATAATGTAGAAAACTGTAAATCTATTGTGCAAAAGGAACAACCCATTTCCATGCCTGAAAATGTGGCGTTTCAGTGCTTAATTGAAAATCTTGAGCCAACACACACTGCCAACAGAAATGTCTGTCTCACATCTGTACAGCAAGACCTGCAGTGCAACTCTGCAAAGGTGCAGAGCAGCTGTAGATGAGGTAGACTACTGAAGAAGGCTTACAGATAATTCTTACATAAAAGATATTAGAGTTTAAAAAAATCTCGGTGGGGGGTGGGGTGGTTACCTTATTTGGTGAGAATGATAATATATGATAAAACTGTTAAATGAAAGAACATCTTTAGGCTGCCAGGTGTGTCACTTCACAGGTGAGGACAGTACCAACATCAACCAATTCCAGTCAGGCTCTTTGCAGTCAGTGTTCACTTTATTAGGAACATCCAGCTAAAACTTATGTAGAGTAATACAATAGTTCTACAGTGAATCCTCCTTAATGAAGGTTCTAATCAGTTTGTATTAAAATTTTAATCATTTTTTTTAGACAGTTGTTGATTCAACTGATCATTTTTGAGGATGTAGTGTTTGAAGCTCTATTACATTTTACATTTTACATTCACTGATATAAATAGGGTGGACAAAATAATAAAAAACACACGCCTGGTGTATGTGTGTGTGTATGTGTATATACATACACACACACATACATATGTATACACATGTATATTGTGTATATTTCATTATTTCATTTATACATTGTCTATCTTGTTTATACTTCTGAATGTTCTTATTTGCTCTGTAAAGTGTCCTGAAAGGCGCTTATAAATAATGTGTATTAGTATTAGTAGTAGTATTAGTAGTAGTATTAGTATTATTTAGTAGTAGGGTCCAGAATTGTGGGACCTCCTTCCCAGAGTGGAAAAATAGATACATTTAAAATTAATAATAAAAACATACATAAGCCTAAAGAATTTATATGTATGTATGTTTTAATAAACCTGCATGTATAAATTAAATGTAGATTGTTAACAAATATGGTTTCAACATGTTATACCATATTAGAATTAATCATATATATTTTAATATGTGTACATTTACCAATTTTACTATGGGTATTTCATATATGTTTTAAACTTAGATCATATCTTCAGCACTGCAAAACTGTACTGTAGGAGGCTATGTAATCTATAATGATAAAATGAAAACATGATTTTAGTAATTTTTGCAAAATTATTACAAATCAAAGAGTGAAATTGCTCATTTACAAAAGTATTCAGACCCTTAATTCAGTAGCTTGTAGAAGCTCCTTGGAAGTAATTACAGCTCTGAGTCTTTTGGTAAGTCAACAAGCACATGCTACAAGCTTTACACACCTGGATTTGGGCAGTTTATCCCATTCTTCCTGGCAGATCCTCTCAGGCTCTGTCAGAGTGGATGGGATGCGTGTATGAACTGCCATCTTTAGGTCTCTCCACGATTGTTCAATGGGGTTTACAGCCGGCTTTGGCTGAGCCACTCAAGGACAGTCAGAGACTTGTATCACAGCCACTCCAGCGTTATTTTGGCTGTATGCCCCAGGTCATATTCGTGCTGACAAGAACACTCAGAGTTGTAAATGCAGCCAAAGGGGTTTCTACAAAGTACTCAATTAAGAGTCTGAACACTTTCGAAAATGAGAGAAATTTTCAGAAATTTGCAAACATTTCTGCATTTTCACTTTGTCATTGTGGATTGTTCAGTGTTCCATCAATCAATGGGCAAAAATGGCAATTTGATCCATTTAAAATTACACCACAACAAAGTGTGCAAAAAGTGAAGTGGTCTGAATACTTTCTCAAACCACTATAAGCTAAAAACTGGTGGTCTGAGGCAGGAGGATGAATGTTGCTTAGTGAGTAGAAATGCTAGGTTATTGTTTTAATGGACTACTGTACAGAGTCTACTGGCACAGACTGGATGTGCATATAATTGGCCTATAAATTTATATCTAAGGTCCAGGAACAACAACAACAACAAAAAAAAAAAACATACTAGATTTACTCAAGACATAGAAACAGGTGTTTGATAGCATGCTGCAATCCCTGCTCTATGACATCAAGTGTTAGCTGAATTTAACAAGTTAATTATGGAGCTTACATGAAAAACTTTCAGATTTTCAATTAGTTTGTGTTTTTCTTCTTTCCTGGTAGTATTTTTCTCTTCTCATTCATCAGTGGAGAGTCACAGTATTTGTTGTTGTGATGCTCTCCACCACTTCATATGTTGAACCTGTCCTCTGTCTGTGTGACTGGATCCAAATAAAAAGTTGCTCTTAAGCACACTCCAGAGAGGATGAAAGCAGCCATTCTGTTCAGTTATGTGCAGCAACCAGTCTGATGCTGCTGGACTGTTTTAATTGGTTTAAATCCTTTTTATCTGTTTCTGCTTTACTCCGCCAACCTTCTTCACTCTATTCTCCCTCTGTCCTTATGACATTTTTTTCGTCTAATTGGACAATTACTCTATTTCCCTTTTAGTTAAGTACGGTTCTGGCTAAGCATGAATTGTTTGGATATTATTGAAATGAGGTGCAGGGACCTTAAACGGTGGTCTCATGCTGTAGTCTTTACCACTCAGAGGAGCAGCTGCTGATTGTTTTCTGGAGCTATGAATAGTACACAGCTCAGATTTAATGGGCATACAAAACTGCTATCTAGATACCACTAATGATAATAGAAAAGGCCGAAGGTGATTGTTACAATCAGTAATAATCCTAATAATCACCGTCATTAAACCAATAATGAATACATCAGATTTAATTGTCCTTTCAGTTTTCATTTCTGCCGATGTCAGAACCAGACTTTACAGAGGCCTGCCAATTAGGCAAGGCAGGAAACTGACTGGGCACACAACACTGACTGGGGACCTAATAGCTACAGTGATGTTAGAGGATATAGAGGAGGAGATAAATCTGATAACATTAAACAAGTGATATTTCTTTAGTGGAAATCTGGAGGGACATTTAGATGGTTGACTGCAGACAATCTGGGAACTTAAATGTAATATATTTCATCACAGCTTGTGGTATTAAAGGTTACATTTATTTGTGTTTAGTCTTCTCATTGAACTTAAGGACAGTACTTGAGTAAAGGTACTTTGTGCATTTCCACCACCAAGTAAAAGAAATGAGTCCTCCACCAAAGATTTATACCAACATTGTTGAGTAGGGAAAAGATGAGAAAACAATGATTTTGCCTGTGGCCCCCAAATCACTAAAACTGGCTCTAGCTTTGTTGACCATTGCAATCATGACATAAAAGTGTAAATATGTTGTCTTTTGTATCACAGTGGGAACTGAACACGGTCAGGAGGCCATCGAAAGTGCTGCTGTCTTTCTGTTTGAGACCTTCCACAACAAAGACCATGTGGGAACAGAGGAGACCCGGGCCATTAAACAGATGTTTGGTCCCTTTCCGGCAGCTGCAGCTGAAGCCTCCTGTGAATGTGTGGCTCGGCTTGTGGCTCCACTTGGAAACTACCGAGTTGAAGACTTTATCCAGACCCAGAGCTCCCATCATAACCCCCAGCGAGGCTCCACTTTTGGATCTAATATTGTCTTCTCACATGACTGCTACACATTGGACCCGCTGGAGGACCTTCCCTGCTCTGGTGTCCATGAGGAGAACGTGAGCCTGGACTTTATCAACTTCCTCAACAATCAGCAGAGCGGGAGGAAGGCCACCAATGAAGGAGAGGCGTTCAGTGCTGGAGGATCTTCTAGCTCCGGGGATGGAGCGATCCTTAGAACAGAGGTGGAGAAGTATCTGAACGGAGGCAACATGATCTCATCCAGTCCAGAGGAGCTGTGCACATCCCTGTTTGAAATGTTGGCCTCCCACAAGAGTGATGATGAGCTGCAAAATGAGGTTTGTGTCATACAATCTCATATACTTGTAAAATTGACCAATATAATAGATTTAATCAGACCCTGATACAGAATTTACAGGACTCAAAGAAAGATGTTGGTTTGGTTGATGGTTATCTCTCATTTATAAAAGTGTTCACACGCTTTATTCAGTACTTTGTAGAAGCCCCATTGGCAGCAGTTACAGCTTTGAATCTTCTTCAGTAGGGTATATGTCTGGGCTTTGGCTGGGCCACTCAAAGATGGTCAGAGATTTGTCCTGAATCCACTTTAGGCTTTTTTTTTTTTTTTTTACCTGTATGCTTCAGGTCATTGTTGTACAGACAGGTGACCCATCGCCCCAGTCTAGGAGGTCATGTTCACACTGGAGCAGGTTTTCTTAAAGGACCTCTCTCTGTTTGGCTGCATTCATCCTTCCCTCAACTCTGACCAGTCTCCCTGTCCCCTGCTGCAGAAAAGCACCTCCATAGCCAGGTGCTGTCATCACCATGCCTCATTGTAGGGATGGTATTAGCCAGGTGATGAACAGTGCCTGTGTTTGCCAGGCATAGTATGATTACAGATAAATTAATAAAAAAATATGCTACTTTTGCTTTGATGCAGCTACTCTCTATGTCTGTAGTCACAACTCTGTGGTCTGTGTCCTGCCTACAGCACTTTCTGATTGGTTACATATCACTAGCAATAGCTTATTAGCAGTGAGAGAAAGAGAGATTTGTGTCAGTTATAAGATACTAGTGCACCGTGGACCCTCTCTCATGACTGGCTGCTGGATGACAGTAGACGAGGTTGTATCAAGGTCTGAGTAAAACCTGGTTTAGCTGACATAGCAAACACCATGGTTAACAGTGGAGCTGGGAGCACTGGAGCAGTCAACAGAACGAGTGGTTTCCATCACCCCTCTCTATTTCCATTACAGTTGATTTTGCAGTGAGGTAATTTTAACCAAGTCTCAGTTTGTAAAGGCTATAGCATGCTGGGCTGTTATCCTGTGTTGCTCTGTGTACAGGGATGTTTTAAAAAAAAAAAAAAAATATATATATATATATTTAATATATATATATCTATATATTAAATGAAAAATGTTTGATTCGTGTATGATGTTTGAATTTGTGTGTTGCAGTGGTGTGTTTAATATTTTGGAGCTCTTATTGATTCTATAACCTTGACCTTCAACAGCAGGCCTTTTGGGTTTGATCCAGATGCTGAATGGATCATGTCCTCGCTGTTACACCAAGTCATCCTTGGCCTTTACCTCTAGACCTTTTTAGACATCTCAAACTTCCCTCATGCCTTTGACCTTAATTGTTAATGAAGACACTTTGGAAATATTAACAACAAGATAGCAGTCTTATTGTTAAACTTGAATTGTTTAACATTGTAGAGGATAGAAGAAGAGATGAGATGAAATGAGTGGCATGTTGTTCTGTTTGGGAGGGGTTGTTACTTTGGCCCAACTCATTAGAAGTAAGTGGTGTATCAGTCCTATAGATATAGCTTACCTTTTGACACACAAGCAGTTAGCAGTAGTAGTTTCTTGGGACACTTAACGTTAAGTTTATAGTGTTGATTGATTTAAGTGTTGATGTATCAAGTCAGCTTACAAAAACCTGTGCCATCTCATACACACTGGTCACCTGTGGCTTGGTTTTTCCAACTAGGGAAGCAATTGTCAGTGAGCAGCACCAGTTCTATTTGAATCAGTGAAAAAGTCTGAGATGTGAGCGGTGGCTCTCCGGTGGTACTTCATATCAGCTGTCACTATTAATGTTAATTCCATCAGTAACTCGATGATGTGTCTAAATTAAACTTGGCTGTCGGTTTGTGTGCTTATGCCGCTGTCAGTACTTGTCAAAGTACTTTGTGAAGGAAGAGGCTTTACTCTGTAACACCACTGTAAAACCACAAATGAACTGAGTGTTTCTTTAGTTCCAACAAATCCAACAGAGTGTACCTTCATCTTTCAGTTGGGTTGTGACATGTCACTGTCAGGGATGACATTCTCCCAACTGAACTTTCATTCATATCCTTTTATCTTATAGACTTAATATTTATGAACCGTGACCTTCAGTCATTTTTCAGTATCAATTTGATGATTTCATAATTACATAATTATTAAATGAAGACAGCATGAAGAAGAAATAATAAAAAACCTAGTATACTTTTCTCTTCAAATAAATCAAATCATTTTCCTTTCAAGTTTCTCCTCGTCAGGGTTGCCAGGTCCTACCTTTGAAGTGTTGCCGCTGGTTGGGTAGAACTATTATACAAATTACATGAATAATATCTATAAATAAAAATCCATATTTTAAATGAAATAATTTGTTACCCAAATCATACCAAACTGAGTCTAGGTGAGTTCGCACACTCGTGAACCATACACACAGTATCTACTGTATCTAATTACACTGAGCCATTTTACGCCCCTTTTAATGCTGAAACTAAACATTGATTGTGCTACTTTGTAGATAGTACAATACATTTGGAAATTCTATCAATGCAGTTGGACTTTAAAAACAGAGGCATATTTTGAATTCTGGTATTGTGCTGGTTTTGATTGGTCATTGGCAACTCTGCTCCTCCTTTATTAAAGAAAAAAAACGTATTAATGAAATTTTTATTGTGCCCCTAGTTTTTTATGTGCTCCTAAATTTTTCAAATTAGGAGCACAAGTGCTCCTTGGGGAAAAAAAGTTGTAGAGTCCTTTGGATTAAGGGGGGAAAAGAAAAAGAGTGCTCCATTATGCTGTTACTGTTCTGTCTCCAGCAGTGGAAAATACTGCTACAGTGCTCGAACCAGTGAAACCCAGCATTATCTTTAGCAAGTCTTTGCCAATGTGATGCGTGGATGGGTCATTTGTTAAAGCCTGTATGTGTAAGAATTTTAAAAAATTTCAACTTTGCTACCCCACAGTGGTAGAATCAAAAACACCAATGGATGTTGATGTACTCCTCCCCTCAACCAGGGACGCTGAGATGGAGGGGCTGAAAGCAACACGTAGACTGTACTAAAGTTTCAGTGGAATTATAAAAACTCTGACAGATCACAAAAAAAGTATAGTTTTTTTATTTTGAGTTCTCACCAATTTGTTTTTGATATGCTCGAAAGTTTTGCTAGGATACAATAAGTAAAATCACTGCTGGAGAGAGATTTCCATTGCATTGACCTGCTGTAACGGCACAGCTAAGAGAGGTTCCAACAGAAGGCAACCCCTTCTGTTTTGATACGCCTCCACATCTGCCTGTGTGAACCAAACAGACAGAAAGCAGATCTTGAAATAAAGCCCTAAGTGGCAGTTTGTGTGTTCCAACCTTATTGTGCTCACCAGAAGGAAACCTTGAGCAGCAATGAGCAGGTTTCAGGCTTTACATAGCAAAGTCATCTCAGCTAGTTTAATTTTGTTTAAAGAAGGAGAGAGTCCAAGCACACACTTTTTTGATCATCTAAATGTTTGCTGAAAAAAATTCAAAATGTAAGTGTCCCTGCAGTAAATAATATCTTATCTTGTCTAACTTATAGTAAAAGCATTGGTGAGCTCACTGATGGGGAAAAAAATCTACTTCCACACTTCTTAATAATATTTTCCTCCGAAGAGAATTGGCAAAAATAAGGTTGGATTGGAGCTAATGACAGGCTGAGAGAGAAAATGGAATCAAAAAACACAATGGAAGGTGCAATTACGATACAAAGTTGTTTCTGCAGTTTCAGCTACAATTCAGCAAAATAATCCATCATTGTGTTGTTTGTTGTACTAAAGGCTTTTTTTTGTAGAAGACATTGAGATAGACTATGCTAAACTTAAATTCATACAGACTCATGGGATGGTTGGGCCGGCCTTTTAAATGTTTTACTTTTTTGACTGTTAGGTATAGCGCCACCATCAGGCCGTTTGCGATCATATTTTTTGAGAAGCATCTGCACATCATTTCCAGTTATCCCTAGCTGGTTCAACCGCATGGCAAATTGAACAATGGCATAAGATGGCAAATGCTGATGATTTTGGTCAATACTCTTCCCCAGAGCATGTGCTCCAAAACTGGTGAAATTCTGTTCACAAGGTTTTGAGATGCCATTTATGGGTTGGGCTACAAATTACAAGGCTTGTTTCCAAACACTGGCTGAAAATATCTACCAAGGTTTATGATGATTGGGCAGATCGTTGGCAACATTTTTTGATTGATGGCGGCCATGTTTTTGGACTTATCTTGCCCATTTATAATAGAATTGTGTATCTCAGTCCCGCAGGGCTGTATACCAAATTTGGTGTTGATAGAGTCAAAATCCAAAAAAGTCTATTCACATGACTGTTTTTCACATTATGCAAATTGTCAAAAAATCCATCATGACAGACATTTATGGGTCCAAGAGGCTTTTTGTAGAACACATTGAGATGAACTTGTGTGTCAAAATTTCAAATGAATTGGATGTACATTGTGAGGAATGTGGCCTTTCCAAAATTGCGTTCTTGGGCCTTAATTACAGGGCTACCGTCTGGACGATTGGGCTCATTTTTCTTGGAAAACATTTACACATCGTTTCCAGTTACTGGGCCAGTTTTATATTTCTAGCTCATTTCTTGCTCATGGCAGTTTGAGCCATGGCGATGAAGACGACAAATAATAATAATAATGATCCAGCACAAACTCAATAGGGTTCTAGCCCTTCTGGGTTAGAACCTTAATAAAGCTCGGGATCAGGTGCACACTGTAGGTTAGCTTCTCATCATGTTAAAACCTCCAGCAGATGTTTTTCACTATTTACATTTACTTGTGAATCAAGAAAGGGCTCCATCATTCTTTCCCCCTTGCATTTTCTCTTGCTTTCATTCTGTCTCCTTTATACTCCAAGGCTTTTGTATTGTCCATATAGCGCCTCTGCTCTCTCTCTCTCTCTCTCTCTCTCTCTCTCGCTCTCTCTCTTTTATCAATTGCTTCACCGCAGAGGCAGAATTGTACAACTTCAGCTGGTTATAGTTGGTTCCAATGTTCCTCACGTAGTTGACATTTAGAAGTGAACTCTCCCACTGACATCTTTAGATGTAGAACGGCCTGTGTGTGTATATATATGTGTGTGTGTGTGAGAGATAGAGTGCACCTGCAGATTCCCCATGCATCTACCTCTGTTTGACTCCAAAGCCAACAGTTAAGTTTAAAGGCTCTGCACTCAGTGCCATTAAAGCTGACAATGGAGAGAACCTGCCTCTTATTATTTCTCTATGGTGACCCTGGATTGCTGACATTTTGTGGTGGTTGCTGAGCACCAGAGGGAGGGTGGTACAGTGGAGAGACATTTAGTGATATAATGTATGCTGATTGGGAAGGCAGTTTGATACTGTATGTTCCAGTAGCCTCACATTAATGATACAATGACTTGTTAAATAAGGAGAGAGATCGAGAGTCTATTGGAAGAGGATTACATTGTAGCATAACATAAACTTATGCATAAAAATTGTATACATTTTGGCGATTCTATAGGATAGAAGTCTAGGGGCTCAACCAGATCACATAAAAACTTTACAGTTAATTTCATATTAATTCAGATATGTGTTTGAAAAAAGGCAAGTGCTAGTTTCTATTCAAGATTGGAATGTGGTTTGTGATTAAAGGTTGTGTTATCTAAACAGGGACAGAGAAGAAGGGGCCAACACTGCTTTGTGTGTCTGTGTATGCATGCGTGAGAAGCCCCTTTTCCTTTGGACCAAAAACCCGCTAAGACTCACTAACACTGGACTTATGTCAGCAATAGGAAAGGGCTGCATTCACTCCCGGGTCAAATGAGTCTGCAGTAGTCACAGGTATTTACTGCCTCTGATCGGCAGTGATGTAAACACAACACCCAGGTGAACATGCTAATTGTCCCCCCTTTTCCGTGCTGTCAGAGGACAAACATTGTAGACAGACTTGTCACCTGCCCAGCACGGTGCTGTTAAAGCAGAAACATGGTGGCTACGTAGCACTCACGCCTGAAATCAGTTTAAAAAACACACAATCATTGATTGAAGCTCTGACATTACAGCAGCACCAACACAGCAGCGAATCTCTAACTGTCTGTGTGTGTGCTATGTAACTGCATGTGATGACATTGGTCCCTGCAGTTGTGTGTCTGTCCTCAGTCTGAACAGCAATTTTATAGCGGGTTTACCCATATATGATCAACCTTCTTATATGCACTAATTTTGTTGTAAACAGGGTAAGAGAGTCCAGGCTTCACACCTCAGTGATAATCACAGTCCTCTTGGTGTTACTTTTCCTACATAATATAATCAAATACCAATGTAGAGGAAGAGTCTTATTGTTAGAAAATGGAGCTTTTGGTTGTTTGCTCCAATTTTGCCTTGTGTCCATTTGTTGATCCTCTGGAGCTGACCATGTGACCCACAGTGTGGTTGTACATCTCTCTGACATGCTAAAAGCTGGTCTGTTTGTGAGAGAAGGGTCCTCTGTTTCCTATCCATTTGATAGTTTGATGGTGGGAAGAGTAAGAAAAGTGGCCTTTAGGGTCTATGAATTTCACATGTCCTTTCTATAAACTCTTTAATAGCTTTTGATTGATGCCAGGCCAGAAAGGTCTGCTACACCATTATCACATTTTTTATCTAGTTTGGTGATACGCATTAGAAAGACTGTAAAGCTAAAAAGTCCTATGTATTAGTAGTGATTTGAAAAAGTGTTTTGCCAGTATAAACACTAACTGTCACTGTTCCTAGATTGGTATAGGTTTAAAAAAAATGTGTTGTTCAAGGTTAACCTTTTGAATTATTCACTGAAGTAAACAGTGTTATAGCACTATATTTTATTAGGACTGGGAATCAAAGCTCAATACTATTCCAAAAAACCTGTCAAGTACTGAACACTGGCTGAAAATATCTATTGATATATTTTAATGCCTGAAAAGTATTGATACATGTCAACGCTTTCTCTTACTTATACAGTTTTTTTTTTAACTTATGTAAATGTTAACACCCTGTTTTATAAGCACACCCCTTCGCCTGACAGTAGTTTTAAGTTATTCTTTAAATGGACAGTTTCTGGTGGAATTTTTGAAAATGAAATTAATTTTATTTGGCAGTTATAAAATTGGCCTTCGTTGATCATTTTGATGTCAGCTACACACCTATAAAGTTTTGTGACTTTATCTTGCACGGTGTTGATGTTATCGGGTGACCTCTGTGCTAGTCTCCACTAAAGCAGGTTTCTCTTGAGCCCCTTTTTCACTGGCCAAAAAACCGGCAACATCAGGCTTTTGTCAGCAATGGAAAGGGTAACAATCAGCATTTACACACGGGTCACATGACTCTGCAGTAGATGGGTATTTATCAGCTCCGGCTCCGATTGTAGTAGTGATGTAAATGCAACACCCACGTGAACCTGCAAATTTTTGCCTTTGCTGCTAATCACACAGACACTGTAAACACACCTGTCACCTGTCCAGCATGGTGCTGTTAAACCAGAAACGACTCGGCTACACTGTGCTCTGGGATGAAAGAGTGAGCTGCAGCCCTGAAATAAGTTTTAAAAACATACAATCACTGATCGAAGCATCTCACGGCTCACTGTTACACTCAGTTGTATATGTTTTGTCAAGTAGAAGCAGGTTAAGTGATTTGGCCAACTGTGTTAGCATTGTTTGTATGATGAGATAACTATATCACAGATATAGAAGTGTTGTGATTTTCCTAATGATATCAAGTTTTTTGTTTGGTCAAAAGCCAAGTGAGAGTTTCCTTCCAACTTTAGAAATACTGTGACATTCAGCTTTAACAATAGTCAGCTATTTAATCAGCAACTTGCATCTGCAGATCTATGAATGAGCATAGAAGTAGCCAATTACTAATAATTAATGCTCTGTTTGAAAAGGTTATATATCTATACTGTCAGCATGTGGTTCCGCAATCTATAGTCTTCCATTCTAATGTTCATTGTTTTTACACCTTCAACTAAATATTTTCATGCCATAATATTTCTGTTCACAAATGAAGAAATAAAAATTAACCATTTTGCACTTTTAAATTCAGTTGTATTATTTTTACATTTAAATTCTAGTATATTGTCATCATATGACATTGACAATGTAACTGTGCTGAATAGTCGAACAAATTTAAAATGCATTTTTCCCAAACTGGAGTTTATGTTAAATGTGTCTCAGGAGAGATGCAGCCATGCTCAGTGGTGCCTCATTTCCAATAATGCTTTAGTTGTTAAAATTTACCAGCTGAAAAATTGAGAAGGCATTGCTGAATATTTAATCACAGATGAAGTAGGACATTTACACTCCTGACCTGTAGCGATGCAGATGCAGATTTATTACACTGCTAATGCTTTAGAACTGGGTTTCGCTGCAGGATGGTGGACTGTACAGAATCCATTTGAAGGAGAAACTCTTCCTCTCAGACCCAGAGGAACCGACACCTAATAGTCAGCTCCAAGGACAGAATTTATGAGTGTTCATTTAAAAAAATAAAAAAAATCCTTTGAGCCGCAGCAGGTGAAACCCCCCCCTCCACTTCCCACCCACTCCCAACATACAGTACACTCAACTCTAATAAAACAGAGACATTCACAGGAACCAATAGAAGTTTAGACCACATATAAAAGAGACCGCAGAGGGAGACAAAGATAACCCCAACAAAGACGATGGCTGACCTGACATCAAAGTGCGTCTGTTGTTTTACTTCCCTGCTGTGCTGACTATTGCCTTCCCAAGGGAGGACAGACTGAAAGACCAAGCCATACCTCCATCCTGAAACCAATCCTGAAAGGGGAGGGGAAAAAATACCGCATTGTGCTACAGGCCTTCATATCTACCATTTTCCGATTAGAAAGCACAAACCTTATATTCACTTCTATTTGGTCTCTCTGTGATATTGATGACTGTCTGTGCTGCCCTGTCTCTGCTGTGCTTTTAATTGTATGCTGCTGCTGTGCACAGGATTTCTTGTTGTTGTTTTTCTGTCACTTACTAAGTGCCAGGTGGCTATATTTGGGAGGGTAAGCGGCAGAGCATATTCTCTACCAGGCGGATGGTAATTACCAGGTGCTCAGCCTTGGCAGTAGCAGCGTGTTAGGGAGTGCTGGTGAGCCATAGGATGTGTATACATGTTTGGATATGTATTTGGATGTGTGTGTAGTGGTATGTAGATGCTGAAGATGAATGTATTTTTTGCTCGCAGACACTGATTTTCACCCCTTCCTCTCTCTCACTCCAGCTGTTTGAGCTGCTGGGCCCAGAGGGGCTGGAGATGATCTCCACCCTCCTCCAGCGAAGGATGACCATCGTCAACTCCCTCCTCACTATCCCACCTGACAGAATTGGCTTCCCACCAGGTGAGACAGCCTCATGGCAACCATGTCATCTCCATGGTAACACAAATTCATTATATCAGCTATTTATATGATATGAATTTAGATCTGAGTTCAGGTCCAGACGTAAGTATTTGGACAGTTGAATATTATTTGTTCTTCAGGCTCTGAGCTGGAGCACTTTCAGTTTGTGATAAATTAATGATGATAATGAAATACCAGGTTAAACTACCAAGTCTCAGCTTTAATTTGAAAAGGTTTACGTCAATATAGAAACAACTGTATGTGAGAGAGAGAGCCCTTGGCCACTAATTATTTCTCGAGCAGCTATTTGTCGTTTCAACATTATTCACGCATTAAAGAGCTGACGCGGTTAACTGAGTTACCATCTAGATTGAGATGGAGACTGTCAGTACGAGGACAGAGGTGAGCGTGCACGTGAAGAAGATAATAATGAGGCTCAAAAACAGCAAAGATCTATCGTAGCGATATCAAAGTTTGCTGGTTTGCCAAAGCAGGTCAGACTGAGGGGCACAGGTCTTGTGGATGTGTGGAAAATTCTGTGCATGATGAAGACACACTCCTTTATTGCTGCACAGCAAGTCAAGAGTGCTCTCCAGGATGTAAGTGCACATGTTTCCTCATCATCAAGAGAAGAATTCATGACCATAACCACTGAAGATTCACCACAGGATACAAACAGAGAGGTCAGGGTGCAGTTCATAGAAGTTTTATAGACTGATGAAACAAAAATCAACTTCTGTCAAAAAGTAATAGCTCATGACCCACAGCATACCACCTCATTTGTCAAACTTCATGATGGTTCTTTTATGGTGTGGCATGTATGGTTGCTGATTGAAATGGCAGAATGAAGAGGAATACTGGATTCAGCCGAGTGAATTTAAACTCTTTGGTCGACATTTCATCATTCAGCTGGACCACAATCCTAAAGATACGGCCAGAGCAACCAAAGAGCTTTTCAGGGTGAAGAGGTGCCATATCCTCGACTGGCTCAGTCAATCACCTGATCGCTATCTGCTGGAGCTGCATTCCAGTTGCTGCAGACCAGAGCCCTTAACAAGCAAGAGATGAAAAAGGCTGCAGTGACGCATCGCCACAGAGGATACAAAGCATCTGATGTCTGTGTGTTGAAGACTCCAGGCAGCCATTGATCGCAAAGGATTTTCCACAAAATATTAAAGATTTTGTTTGACTTCATCTGTATCTGTCTAAAGACTCCAAACTTTGGAGGCTATGTCTTAAAGGGGTTATACCTCCCACACTGTTCTTTGACTATTTATGTAAACATGCTCATATTAAAGATCCATTTTTCCTCTTCTCCTATGATTCATTTGAAGTGTTGATCCATAAGAAGAAAAAAAACCCCATCTCAGTGTAGTTTTCCATCTCCTCTCTCAGGCTTCTCTTCTGGAGCTCCAGTAACAACAGTTCAGTAAGCCAATCAGAAGAGAGGATGCTCTGAGCCTGAAAAACAAAACCAAATCCTTACTGTCTGGACTCTATATACATAAATGAAAAAAAAGAAACACAGATAAACAATGAGTCATTCTTAAACCAGAGTATAGGTAGTGTGTAGCCTAATAATCAGACTGAGGTGCCATTCTCATTTGAGGTCATGTTCGTGGATTTCCGTTTGACAGGAACGTTTTAGAGTTATGTTTAGAGCTGTCTGTCAGCACAACAACAGACCTGTTTGAATTGGTGAATATTATGGAGATGTGAGCAGTGATTCAGAGGCATGGTGGCAGTAATGGTATTATAGACCAGTACTGATGGGAAATATGCCAGCATTACCATATTTACAGAAGGCATTTTTTTTCAAATGCTCATATATATTTAGAAATATGTTTTTCTGAAACTATATAGTACTCAACTATTCTGACTGTTATTTTGACAATGTATTTCACACATAAAATACCCACATAGCTCTCTAGTCTTTAAAAATTGTAATTTGAAAAGATGAACTTGTGTCTCATTTTCTGTTTGTTTTACGTTTTACCAAACCTGGTGAGTAGTTAAACCAATTAACTGATTAATTTAACTGATTAACTGTAATAAAAGCCTGACAGACCTATATTTATCCACAACATTTTGACTTGGCAGAAATAAACTAGAGAGCCAACACAAACTGACATGAGCCTTCTTAAACTGATGGATCTCGCCACCTGGTGATTTGATGTAAAGTGCAGTTGTTGTCATTTGAAGGATTGCCTTATGTGTTAATGACTTCAAGTCAATCTTTAATGCCAGAGGTCATCTGAAGAAAAAGAGTTGATTGTTCTTGAATCCTTTTGGATAAATTGGCAAGACAAATATATCAGCCAATATTTACTTGTTGCTTGTATTCTGTATGTGTACCTTGTGTGTATATCTGTAGATGATTAACAAGAAACTATAGTATAAATTACCATATTAATACATATCGGAGGTAATTTAGAAATAGTGTCTTCATTACACAGTTTATGTATGTATTATGTATTATTTTTACATATTTTGTTTTTCATTTTCTAAAACCAATTTAAAATTAAGCTATAGCCAAATGTAACAATGGTACTACTAAACTACTACTTATACTAAAAAATAACTAATAACTATGTTCCTATTTTAACTGTGTAAGCGCTACGACCAAGGCACACCACTTGAGCGCACAAACTGTGTGGGCGTCTTGAAACACACTTGCTACTTTGGTTCATGTTGGTGCAATATCCTGGTGATGGAATATAAATCGAAGCGTGTTGTGATGAATAAATTGACTCCTAACCATTTACATCATTGGTCTTATCTGAAACACCTGTGCCAGTCACAGAGATGCACGTCAACAACAGCTCAACAAATAGAAAGATGCTCCTACTGGAAATTATATGGTTGTCTGGATGGTGCAGAGTGACATGATCTGAACACACAACACCTAAAATCTGCAGCCAGAGGCAGATGGTGTGGGTTTTTACTTAACTTGTACAATGATGATAGAAATACATTAAGAACTAGCATCACCACCTTGCTGTTGGATGCCTCCGCCCCTCACACTGCTTCACTGAGATATCGTGATCACAAGGTCAAAACCGTGTTTTGTGAGTTCACCATGACCTTGACCTTGACCTTTGACCATTGATCTTTGACCTTTTACCACCAAAATCTAATCAGTTCACCCATAAGCCCATAAGAAGTTCCTTCGAGGCGCTACTGAGATAGGGATGTACAGACAACCAGAAAACAATATGCTGTCGCCAGCGTGGAGGCATACAAATGTTGATGAGGCTGTTTATATGACCGCATCAATTCAATGCCATTTTGTAAATGGTCAATTCATTCTGTATAATGTGACACAACAGTCATTCGTGTTTTACATGAAATACTATGTTTGCTAAAAAGAAAAGTTGGAAAGGAAAAAAATTATGGACAGGATTGATGAGCTGATAGCTGATGTAATCTCCCATTTAAACAACAGAATACCAAGCCATAATCAGAAGAGTCTGAGTGTGTAGTATGGTATGGAGTTATATCAGTCTGATGTCATTTGAGTGTGATTTCAAACAATAAACACAGTGGAAAGCTGTGCGTAATGATCCTGCGTGCTGATGCGGCACAGCTCAAATCAGAAGGTGTAGATTTATCAACATATGTGTCCTCCTGTCTTCAGATTGCTCCTGGGGTTTTCATGTGCAACAGTCTGAAGTCAGAGCAATGGAAACATCTTGTTCATTAGAGAGGTCAGAGGAGAAAGGCCAGACTGGTTGATAGAAAGGCTATGGTCACACAGATAACCACTCTTTACCACTGTGGTGAGCAGAAAAGCATCAGAATCCACATCATGTACAACCTTGAGGTGGATGGATTACAACAGAAGATCACATTGGGTTCCACTCCTGTCAGGCAAGAACAGAAACCTGAGGCTGCAGTGGACACAGACTCACAAACACCGGACAGTTGAAGACTGGAAAAATATAGCTCTGTTTCTGCTGAGGCAGCAGATGGTAGGGTCAGAGTTTGGCATCAACAGCATGAATTCATCGACCCAATCTTCTCTTTCCAATCCAATCATTTGTCAACAGTCCAGGTGGTGGGTGTACTGGTGTGGGGGATATTTTCTTGACTCACTTTTGACCTTAATACCAGTCAATCATGGTCTGAATACCAGTCTATCTGAGTATTGTTGCTGACCATGTTCATCCCTTCATGGCTGCAGTTCACCATCTTCTAATGGATCCTTCCAGCAGAATCATGCTCCATGTCACAAACTGGTTTCATCAACCTGACATTGAGCTCAGTGAACTTCAGTGCACCCCACCCCCCCTCCCCCTCTAATCTCTCATATCAATATCGATATCTGCCTCGACGTCAAAACTCCAGTATCGGTTGGGTGTACTTAGAAATACAGACTGCTCTAGTTATTTCCTCTACTGAAGTGCATAAGTTGTGCATGTTGGTGGTCAGTTTGAACTGCAACAGCCAACATCTGACAGAAGAGTCAAAAACAATTGCAACTTGGGATATGCAGAATTTTTTTTCATACTGTGGGGACTGTAACTGCTAGTATAAATGAACTGATCATCTGCTGGTCTCTACACAGGTTGCTCCTTGATCACTGTGAGCGTTTCTCTGGGGGATGAAAGAAGTATGTTTTGATAAATTAGGCTTGCAAAAAGTCATCTTTTTTTTCCATTCTCTCTGCCAGTCCATATTAAGATATGGCCACAACCAAAACAAAGCTCTCAAGATTCTCTCTCTCTCTGTAGATCTCATCGATTGATGTTGTAATCAGTTCTCATTTTAACATCTGAAGAACTTGGAAGATTACGCTCCTTCCCTCTGCTCTGCCTTTTTATTGTGTCTGTGATGAGTTCAGTTTGATATGGACACATGTGTTGAGACAGATATTATCTGACAGTGTCCAGTGATTTGTAATAACAAATGATGCTTAATTTTGTGCAAATCCACTATGTGTGTTATCAGTGACTTAAGAATCTTGCCAGCAATTTCCTCCTGTTGTTTGGTGAAGATGGGGATGCCCAAAGATATCAGTGTTGGGTATATTGGGGTAATTTCAGCTTTGATATGTCTTTAACTAGCTATTTCCTGAACGTTGAGGCAGTTCCTCTCTTCATCGTGTTAAAAAAAAGAATTATATTTAATGTTGATAAACCAGGAAGTGCACAATATTGACTTAATGCATCATTTATCTTGTAAAGAAAAAAAAGACTGATGTATTATATATTGTTGTTATTATTATATATTAAATATAAGGTATAATTTTCCATGAATTTGACCCATCTTCTCACATCCATGGTAACAAACAGGAACTTTGCACTGTAAACAAATATAGCTCTTAAAATATATGATATAATAATAATGATCTTAAAAGTGAGAGAGAGAGATTTTCAGATTTTTCTTAAAAGTCAACGTCTTTGTCATGTTTTGTCAAAAAAAGCATACAGAGAATGCTATATTGCCTATAACTGCTGAATATGTAAATATGCAAGTGTTTGATAACATAAAACCTTAATTAATTGGCAATATCTTATATACTGTATGTTTCAAATAATTAACAGTATGTTAATACTGTACTTAGAGCTTGCTCCAAGGTTTGTTGTTATTAATATCCTCCAGTTTTTATTATTGCAGTATTGCCAGTGCTTTCTATTTCAATTATCCATTTACACCTGGACCATAAACAGCAATGCAGCTTTTATTTAGACACCATATTTACCTATTTTTTTTATGAGGTTTGTTTTTTTTATTAAATTTGTGGTTTCAATATTGCGTTATTTTGTATATTTTGGTAATAACTATCCTTACATGTATGTGAAAACCTAAATAGCATTTGTCAACAGTAAACAGAAAATAAGGCTGTCTAGATGGTCACTGTTAATTTACCCACTTCTGGCATAAATTGTAACACAGATGTGTACTGTATGTGAAATTAACAGATTGAGATTCTAGCTTTATGTTACACCCCCACTGCCTATCACTGTCAGTATGTTGTTTGAGCTGTGTGGTGCTCTTGTTTTCTTCATGCTAGTGAAATGGCTTGGTCCACTGAAAGGCTATTACCTAAAGATTGGCCTTTCACTTCAACTCAGTTCTTCATTATTTCTTTCACGTCCTTCATGCCATCTACTAGGAACGATGAAGACCAGACTAAAGCCTCCCTTGCGGGCAGGTTCTCTATTTCTGTCCCGGCTTTAATACCTCTCATGAATAAGAGAAATAATCGAATACCATGCCATACTAATAGAGAAAAAGGCTGACATGTGCATGGTGTTACTAAGGCCCAAATAAGCCGAGGCTCTTGTGTGGAATAGGCTTACACTGGTTTTTGCTGTAGTTATCTGGCACTCTGGGTGGCTTAAAGCTGAGTTCATTGATTTTGTATGAGATTGTTTTTCAGGAGGCTTGATAGTGAGCGATACTAAAGCAGCCCTCCTAGTACCAGCCTTCCATACCTGCTGTTTTTTTTCTATTTGAAACGTCGTCTTCCATCCTGAGCCAGCATTGTGTCTTGACCCCCTGTTTCCTTTGTTCGGCAGACTACTTTTCGTGTTTCTCCTTCCTTCATGTGCAGAGTGGAGCTGTAAATAGTTGAAGATGTTGCTGGAAAGATAGAAGACTGATCATTTATCATTGCTAGTGCCACAATGTTTTAATATGTTTTTGGCTGGACCAAAACAGAGTGACCAGACCTATAAACGCGAATGTCCGTGACTGATGGATTGACTGAGAGATCAAGTTACACCGTTGGTTGGCCGGTCAAGTTTTGGAGTTTCCCCATTGGCAGTTGCTCTTTCAGAATTAATTGGCACACAGTCTTTGAAAACAGAGAAATCTCCAGGGTCAGACTGCTTCCCAATAGAATAAATAGAAATAACATAGATGTTTTAGCACCTATACTGGCACATTGAAGGCTTACAGTGAAGCCAGTGTTTTGGGATGTCTCCCCGACACTGTCAATGAAGCTCTAATTTCATTGATCCTTAGTTTAGTGAATGTTGACTATTGGCACTTACTTACAAGTTCTGTCTGTTAGGTTGAAGAAAATCTTACTGACAATTATCCATTTTGATCAGGTGATCAAGTGGATTTTATTAAGGCAAGGTCTCTCACTTGACACTGAGAAGACATTTGGTAATGTTGATTGGAGGTTTTTATTCAGTGTCTCAGAAGGTTTCTTAAATGTGTTAAATTAAATGGTCTAATTTCCCCACAAAACGGGGATCGTCTTTCCCCACTTCTGTTGAATATTATTTATCGAACCTTTATAAGAACTTTTATAAGAAAAGAAGCAAGAATTAAGGGAGTAAAGGCTGGTAGAAGAGAACATAAACTTTTTCTGTGTGCTGATGACATTCAATGCCTGGGTTCAGATCCAGCATCCTCTACCCAGGCTCTCCTTGAAACAGTTGAGTTGAAACATTTTCTCAGATTTCTGGCTCAGTCAGTTGGCAAAAAGTCAGAGGTTATGCCTGTCTCCAAACTATGGCATCCAGTTATGGTTCAGGCTGGCCAATTTAAGTGGATCCCATCTAATATGAAGTATTTTGGGGTCAAATTGTGTGCCAATATTGCAGATATGATATATATTAATGTGACTCCCCTCCTTACAAAGATAAAGCAGAGTCTCGAGAAGTGGAAATGGTGCTGAAAATGATACCTGGAGAAACTTTCCAATGATATAACCAAATTATAAAGGATTATTTAAGGAATGGGAAGAAGCCAAGGATTAATTTACAAAAAGTTATACAACAAGAAGTAATGGAGGGCTTTCCCTGCCCGATGTTGAGCTGTACAGTAGCGCCTTTAAGCTGGCTAAATTGGCAAGACATTAGATTTATTAGCGTAATCCCCTAGCCTGGATGGCATTAGAAGAATAAAATAATTTACTGCCGTCTTCAGTCCAATTGAGGCTACAGACTAAGAAGTATAGTGACTAATTCAATCGTAATCCAATCCAAACACTTCACAAAACTAAATTTCACAAATTATTAAAGATTTCACAATGTAAGCCAGCAGTAGAGTGTCATTTGTTGGCATTACTGGTTTTTCTAGTGGAATCAGATGTATAGCTGATTCGGTCATATAATATTCAAATCTCATTAACAACAGTTCAACTTAAAAGATAACTCAGACATCTGGATATGTTTTCAAGATGTAGTTTGGGGAGTATACTTTGCCTCGGGAAGATATTATTGTCCAGCGCTATTTTAATTTACTATTAAATTAAGTATTTATTCAGCTTTCACCTTTTTTTTAAGAAGACTGCTATCACAATATATGGCAACTATGAGAACCTAAAGGTTATCTGGCAGTCAGACCTGAACTTCGACATTGATAAGGACTCTTGGACAAAGATAATTTCCAATGCAGGCTGGTTTACAAGAGAAGCTCTGGGAAAATGTACATACTGTACTTCATTGATAGTATTTTACAGCTTTTCGTCTTCTAGTTTACTAGAAAATAATTTGTGCTGGAAATGTAAAAGGTATGAAGGCACCTTTACCCAGGTGATGTGGGCCTGCCCTCAGGTTCTGCCTTTCTGGAGAGATAATCAAAACAATACACGAGTGGCTGAATCATCCTGGGGGACATGTCGTGTTTACCCAACATTTCCAAGTCCGGCATTTGCTCTAGCCCTAACAAGCTTTATTTTAGCTACTAGGGTAAAAAAGCCAAGTTGGACATGAATATAGAGAGTGGGTTGAGGTAATGACAGAGAATGCGTCATATGAGTTGATAACCTGCATAACCATAGAAGGTAAAATGATCAAGATCTAAAAATGTATCTCGAACAAAATGTAAATTTTGAGTTTAAAATTTGCTGGTGGTTATGAAATCAGGATTTTAGCAGTGACTGCTGGTTAGCATGTCGTCTTAATGGGCCACATTTCAGTCTCTGTTTCAAACGTGTTCTGTTGTCATGACAACAGAAACAGGAAAAACATGACAATGAGAACAGCTTTATTATGATTTCAGGTGAAACCAGCTGACACTAGACAGAAACCAGCTGACACTAAGATGAAACCAGCTGACACTAAGATGAAACCAGCTAATACTAGACTCGAACCACCAGTGGATACTAGAGGGAAACCAGCTGACACTAGACTGAAACCAGCTGATACTAGACTGAAACCAGCTGACACAAGACTGAAACCACCAGCTGACACTAGACTGAAACCACCAGCTGACACTAGACTGAAACCACCAGCTGACACTAGACTGAAACCAGCTGACACTAAGATGAAACCAGCTAATACTAGACTCAAACCACCAGTGGATACTAGAGTGAAACAGGCTGACACTAGACGGAAACCAGCTGATACTAGACTGAAACCAGCTGACACAAGACTGAAACCACCAGCTGACACTAGACTGAATGTAAATACTAGACGTCAGTAACAGTGGTTCCACAACAATTTTCAACTAGTTCCTCAATCATTGACTATTTGCAGCCATATACTAAGTTTTAACCTAGTCTTGTTTTTTTTTGTTTTTTTTTAACAAATTCTATTTTAGTGTTAAATATGTTTTTTCTTATTGAATAAAAAGTGGTTCAAATTTACATCTTGAATGTATGACTGGAATTATAAGTTAATTTTTTTGGAACAAACAGGTGCTGTAGAGCTAGAGAGCTACAAGTTTAATGTACCATCTATTTTCTTGCTGTGAATGTAGCAATTTCGTAGCAGTGAGAAAACGATCCAAAATTTTAAAAAAAATTAATCAACCCCCAAAAAAGTTGGATTTGGGTTGTTGGATCTGTTGGCTACTGGAAAGCCTACTGTAAAAAAAATAGTGTACAATCCGTCATATGTTGGTGAATACACAGGGAGTGGAATTAGATCTGACTCTCCCTCATTGGCAAACTTCTCTCACCTTCAGACAGGATGACAGGTTTGATGGACTGGACAAAACTCGGACAAATCTGTTAATATACAAGGTACCTTTAACTGAGAGTGAAGCTAAAGCTCACCTTTATTCAGGCACTAAAATAACATGCAATGTAAACATTTTCTGAATCTGTAAGACCAAAGCAAACAGGCTTTAGTTGTGGTCACAGACATATTCCGCTTCAAACTTCAGCTGATGTTATTCCCATTGTGAGGGACTTTTGATCAGTGTTAAAAATTTCACTTGCCAGACAGCTTTTGAGATTAGTGTTGCCTTGACGACTGAGGGTGAAGTCAGGGGGGGTTAAAAAAGGCTGATTAAATTTTCCACTATTTGCATGCCATCAGGAAGAGTGGGATTTAGTGGGAATGCCTGTCTCTTGCTGATTAGCTTTTAAATTGCAGTTTGCAGCTTGGCACTTGCATGTTTATCAAAGTGGCTCCTCTCCACATTTCCATGGCTGATAGAGGCAGTGGTAAATGGAATGGACAATTAAAAAGACAACATGTCCACACACAAACAAAGGTTTTTATCAGTTGCTGGTTAAATCAGGGAGTATTTGAAGTAAAATTTGAAGTATGATCACATTGACTTATTGTGTTGCTATATATATATTTATATATATATATATATATATATATATATATGACGGCCCCACAACATTGATCCCCTGATTATGACCTCGTGTCATCAGTGGAAGCGTCTGTCTTTTCCTGCTGTGTCATTGTACAATGTGTGATGTAAACTTTTACTGCAAACCTGGAAATGTAGAAGGTATTACCTGTTAGATGATGACTCATTAGTGAAATGATATTAATCTGCAAATATTTTGAGTTTTCAGTCACTTTTTAAACTATTTTAATTTTCATACATTCTCTGGTTCCAGGGTTTTAAATGTGAATATTCCTTGTTTTTCTTCGTCTTCCGTGACAGGAGACTGAATATTCTGCGATTTTGGACAGTTGATCCAAAAAAACAAGGCAGATTAATCAGTAATGAAAATAATAGTTTGTTGCAGCCCTTGTAGTAAAGCTGAGTACTATTAAGAAATACACAGATATCTACAAATGAGAAAAAGCAGGACACACAAAGATGTAACAAAATAAAATAATCTAAAATAAAAATTACTGTTTCATGTGGAAAAATTGTCACTTGGTTATTTTTTATTCATAAAGAAATAGAATAAATCAATCTTTCAAAACAAAATACTGGGTTTTAATGTGACTCAGTGTCTGTTGGATGTGTAGAAACACTTTCTAAATAACAACTTTATATTTTTATAGTAGCTCAATTTCAGCAGCAGCTCTGCTGTTGATGGCAGGGAGGCTGGTCCTGAGAGCAGGAGCAGCTCTCCTGCTGTTACAGAAGAAAGCCAACAGCCCCCCACCCTCCACCCCCCCTCTTGGTTTGGTGGTTTGGAGACAAACCAAGAGGTGGAGCTCGGCGGGATGCTGACAGCTCCACCCTGGTAGAAATAGCCTCCCATTGAGTGTTTGTGTTTGTGTATGCCAGTGCCTTTGAATGGGTCATTAAGCATATTTCTTTTTTTGTTCAAGTGAAGTACACTAGGTGTCGAGGAATATGTGTAGAAAACTGCACAGGAGTCAGTTTCCCAGACTTGATGTACCTTTGCAAATGCTTCTTTCATGAATTTAACGAGAAGATGATGGCACTGTTTCTCTTGACAAACATTTTAGACAATTTCCTCAGGCCGGGATCAGAACAGAGGCTTTTCTGTTGCTCAAATAAAAGCTCGGCTCGCACTTGTGAGTGTGAAAGCTAACACAGAGAACGAGAGCTCAGTGGATGCAGGAGGGTTGCATCATCCGCAGTGCTAAAGAAGTTTGACAACAAGGCAGTCAACTTGACTACCTGAAGGAGTAATTTATAAAGTTCATCACTGATCTGCATTCAATGTTCTTTAAGCAATTTTATTTTCTTCACTTTTGTGGGACTCCAGTGTGGGTGAGAAACTATTAAACCACACTGTGAGCAGACAGAATTACAGGGAGGGCTATGGAGTGTTTTGTATGACTTGGAGTTTACAGAGATATTTCATTAGCATTGGAATAGTTGGTGACATGTAGTTGAGTGTGTTATGTTTGTATTATTAGGTAAAATGCACATATGTGTGCATGATTCTGAAATTAAAGCCGGGGATCAGATTACCTTCAGTGTCTGACATCCAAATGCATTTTCCTAGTGTCACCGCCATTTTCTCGTTCTTGTAGAAAGTCTTACACAGTGTGTAACTACATAGGGTTGAACACAGTCTGTTGATGTTGGCGGGAACTGATGACGCTGTATGGTACATCCCAAAATCCTTCTGTTTAATCAGCTTGTTGAAATGTAACATCTATGAGATATTTAAATGACCACGCTGTCAGATGGAACAAACACAGACAGATATGTACAGTCTAAAAGAATACATTTCATAGACTGTGCTCAGTATAATTTTGAATACATTTTCTAATTAGTGATAATACATAAAACATGATGTTGTGGTTATTGTGGTAATATAGTTTAAGGTGCTTAATCTATTTACTTAAACAGTATCTACTATGTGTTGACTCTACAAAGACTGTTCTTTAAAATCTGATAATGATTTGAAAGACTACAGCTTCAGATGTGTGACAACACCTTGAAATCATCGTGTAAACAAACAAAATCTATCTTGGCAGTGCTCTTCGCAGTGATTACGGCATCGTGATCGCTTGTAATGAGAATCCTAGGGATTCGGAGGCAGCCACAGTCTGAGGTACATAACAAGGCACAATAGCTCCCAAAGAGAGGGAAAGTGAAGGATGGGGAATGGTTTAGACGGAGGAATTGGTGTATAGAGGGTGACAGAGTTAAAGGGGTTGGGAGTTGGAGAGGCAATGGGAGGGAGGGTAAGAGTGACAGGAAGAGTGTAAGACTGCAGCAGGTAGAGCTGCTAGACGAGATAAAGAAGAAATCATTCAGTCAATCAGCCCAAGCAGTGGTACAATCATCAGATCTCATCTGCTTTCAAGAGCAATTCTGCCGTTTATTGAGCTGTTGTGCCTCAAACAGGGAGGCTGCAATAGGGAACATTAACCCCTGCATCGCCACGTGCACCTGACATCAATGGGCAATCAGGATTACTGCAGCAATATGATTCAGTTTTCACTGACACCGGCTGACCTGACATTGTCTCAATGTGACCGAGCTTCTGTTGTTCATCCAAAGATAAATAATCTTCAGGCCTGTGTCCATTCAAATATTCAAAATTACAGCATCAATGCTCAAGTCTTTTAAAGTATGAATCATTGCAGGTGTAACGAGGGAAAGAAAGGAATGTGCACACAAATAAGTAATTCTATTCAATTCATTTTTATCTTGAATGTGTTGTTTCTGCACATTAACTGAACAAAATCAAGTGACAGGAATCATTTTAAAGGATGTCGGGGACATTTGTTTTTTGTTTTGATCCAAACTTAAAACAAAACTTCGTAAAACCAGAGCGTTACATTTAGATGAACATGGTCTGACAGCTGTTTTCTTTGCACTGCATTAAGCTATACAGATGTGCACATATATCCCAAAGCCAGCACTGAAACAATGTCCCATGTAGAGTCTAGAGCTAAGTTAGTTGATTATTCAGCCTGGCTGATATATTGTCCGAAATTAGCTTATTGCAGATATATTGGTGTTGTTGTGTCTGTCAGCCAATAAGTAACAAGAAATGTCCGTTTGAGACAGTGTCTCAAAACATGGTGGGCAGATTTTCACCAAACTTGATAGACATGTTCTGAGGGCAAGTATTGACCAAAATCTGAAGTGCCATATTGATTAATGAAAGTGGACGTGGTTTATTCATCAATGTCTGCCATCCGAAGCCTTTGCTCAATTTGCAGAGAGCTGGGATGAGGTAGAGACACGATAACTGGCACCACAGCTAGAAATGATTCTAGAATGATGCAAATGCTTCACGAAAAATATGATCTCAATCGGCCTGATGGTGGCGCTATGATTAAGGCTCGAAAAGTTTCAAATCTTGGTTGATTACTGGTTTGATAAAGTCTAAGAAATTCGGATCAAGAATATTGTTTATGTCATAACGTGTTTATTATTACTCTCAGCTGAGAAATTTGAAAAAATCCCAAATATCAATATCAGTATTGAACTCTGATGGGTCGGGCTGGTAGCATCACAACTGTGTAGAAAATGGAAGGGACAAGGATATGAATGTGATAACTTTACACCTCAGTACTAACACACAGCCGCTGGCCCGCTGCACACACTCCCAAACTGAACCATTAACTTCATTTTCTAATGCTACACTAACTTGACATTAATTTGATGACATGAATTACTCATTTGTGTGCACAAATCATTTCATTTGATGGCATGAATTTATTTCATTAACTGATTTGGGAGCACAAAATACTAATTTGTGCGTGTCTTATTTCTGCCAGATAAAGTGTGTGTACAAATGTTTTTTTTCTTTTTTTTCCTCATGACACCAGCTGGACTCTGCACAAAAGTTTTTAAGTGTGTAACGGTGCATAAACTTCACAGTCCAGACAGTACGTTCAGGCTCTGCGCTTCAGTTCATTGAATTTGAAAAAATAGTGGATACTACATAAAAGAGCCAAGTCTCAGCTTTAATTTGAGTAGGTTTTTATGCCAACATATAAAGAACTGTGTGGGAGATATAGCTCTTTTAACAGTGCCCAAATTGCAAGGGGTCAAAAGTAATTGGACACTTGGCTATTAAATGTTTCCTGGCCAGCTGTTGAAACGAGACACAATTGCCCAAGAAACATTTAACATTTGGCCGTTGCCAGTGGCCATGAAAACAGCACAAAAGTGTCCTGGATAAAACGGGTGAAGCAAGAAGAAGACAGACACTGGTCCCTGCAGAAGGCAGCTCACACAGACACAAGAAAAGCAATGTAGTGTATGCAGCCCAGTGCAGTGAGGGACACACAGACCTTTATGTCAGTGAAACTAAACCAGCATTAAAAAACACAGGAAGGCCAACTCCTCAGTTCATGAATCAGCAGTTCACCTCCACCTGAAGGATAACATAACAACTTCGAGGACAACACCGCACATGTTTTGGACAGGGTGGACAGGTGGAGGAGTGAGGAGGCCATCTATGTCAAAAGTAGAGAAGCCATCAAATCGAAAACACAAACGCGACCGCAGCGGCGCGGCGCATCATTAGCCATGCATCAAGTGCCACTCTAAGCACCGATAGGAAGCGATGAGCTGCAGCCAGCGACAGGACCAGGACCACACACAGAGCGCGACAGGGTGCAGACATTAACGTAAAATCATGTCGACACCAACTACTTTCTCCCCTGAAGAGCCAATCTCCAAAGCCAATATCTTTGCTACCATTGCCTTTGTAATAATGCCATTGTGGGTCATATACCTGTTTATGTTTTGTTGACCTCATCAGTAGTGTCTCCTCAAGTGTTGTACACACCTGAGAGACGGACGGCAAGAGGTGAAGGGGCCGGGGGTTGAGCTGCTTTGTACGGAACTAGGAAAACAGCGTTTTTCAGCAGTGGTGAGGCTGGAAATAAAACAGTTGCATGAAGATAGAATATAATAGGGGCGGCTGTTTTGTGTGTTTTGGCCTTCACTCAACAGAGTAGGAGGTCTACAACACCACTTATCCCCCACCTACACTGTTGTCCTTTCATCCCTAATGACTGTTGCCAGGAGCACTAACGAAACAAGTGACATCAGAGGCCTTGATAATGACCCCACAGAGTCTAAATGCCTGGGACTCCCTACCAGTCAGTCAGAGCTGAAGAAGCCTCTTGGATGAGAAGTGAAACATCTTCAAATTTCTACAACGGAGTCCACTTGCCCCTCTTGGAGTGCCACAAATAGTTCTGTGACAAATGAGAACAGATTTTGAGGGAGAAGTTCAATCCTCCGCACAGCTGGCTGATCACAGCGTGAAGTGGGTGTGAACGTTGGATCTCTGGTTTTGGAAAGTTAAAGTTAACGTCGGACACATTCCCCTCACCGACGTCAGGAAGGTGTGGGAGAGGTGTTTTTTTTATAAAGCTGCTTTATACAGAGCTCAACGTCCGCTTGAACAGTTTGTGATGAATGCACATCCTGTTAAAACACAAAGTTATATGTAATAATTTAAAGTCTTACAAAGTGTCAGTATTTTCTTGGCCTATTGTATCAGTTCATTGTTATGGACTTGTCATATTTGCACTGATGTCAATTACAGTAACATGATGTTTTTGTTGCTGTTTGTCGTAATCGTATTATCCACATTTTTTTGTACATCTCTTTTCACTGTAGTATTTTGCTGTCAGGTGTCTTGATATCCATCACATCCATCTAATGGAATATAAAACAATTCAGCCCAGTCCAGGAAAACCTCTGATATTGTAGTGTTTTGCCTTTTATTTACAGGATGTTTGTGCTTGTATTTCCTCCAGATGTGAGCCAAAAAGTGGAAATGACCAAGCCCATCTTTGGCTGCCAGGTGACGATCCAGTCAGAGCAGGAAAAACAGATGATGAAGATGTACCGCAGGGAGGAGAAGAGAGAGAGGAAGAGAGGCAAAGGAATAGACGACAGTGACTCCTCAGATGCTGCTATGACCTTTGACCCCAGGGAGATGAGAGCCCACAGGTATATCATTTCTCCAGACTTTTCTCTTTGTACTTTTTTCCCCCTCCCTATTGTTCTCTGTCTGTCCGTCTCCACCTGTGCTCTCAGGTATGCACACCATAACTGACAAGCTTCTGCATTTTTAATGACAACTTGGCTGGAGCTTTAAAAAAGTTAAAAAAAAAAGCACATTGATGCAGAAGCTTGCCACATCTTTTCTTGTAGAGGATTTTCCTGAAAATTTAATTTCAGAGGATGAAAAAAAGGAGCAGTGATCTGTTTAATTAAAAACTTAGCATGGCCAAATCCAGCACAGTGTGCAAGAACAGATTAGTAGAGAGGTAAGCCACTTTAGAAAGGAACATAATGCCTCATATCTTTGCCTCTTCATCTGAATCATCCATCAACTGCACTATTTATTTTTAAAGCAAAAATATGGATGGAGATAAAGGTTCATATGTTCACATGTGGATCCAAGTGGCTGCAGATGAGACATTATGCTCAGTTCCGGTCCAATGTGAACATGATGAAATGAAATGTTTTTATTTTAATTTCGTTTTTTCTTCACTTTGAAAGTTCTCACTTCTGTCTTTCTCCTTGCCTTACCATACCCAGTTTTACCGACCTGCACCAAGAACTATTTATTTACAGCAGCTATCCTCTCTGACTGCTTGTTGTGTTTCCTGGTCCAGGGAGCAGGCCCTTCTGACTGCACGACGTGAGCCTGTGCTGAGCAGAGAGAGAGCGTACGAACGCATTCAGTATCCCAATGTCTACGACATCTATGCAGAGGCCACAAAGATGCCTGCGTTTGTTGGAGGAGCCAGGGTGAGGCTGGGATACGTGTTTGTTGTGGTTGAAGTGTTGACCTTTTGACTCTACCTATTGTGTGACGCGTCTTTAGCCTTTGATATGTATGTGATATGTGTGTGTGTGTGATATAAAACACAATTCAAATGTTCAGAAACAGAAAACTCTTTAGTTGGAGTGATGTGTCTAAAGTTTTTCAGAGGACGAGGGGTTGATTTATCTCCACTGTAGGGTTCATCCCACCTTGACACCTTTAAAGGCCCCAGACACAGTGTGATAACATCAATCTTGCAGGTTCATTGCATGTCACACTGTGGGAGATGTTTCTAACGAAATGTTGATGTCAGACTGGGCGATATCAGTTGTTTCTACGACGGATGAAAATGGATTAAAAAAAGATTTTGAAAGTGCAGCAAGACACAGTGATGTTTTAAAAAAAAAAAAAAAAAATCTTATGCAAAAATGGCACAGTCAACATGCATCATTTTATGCTTTATTCTGATTGGTTGGCTTATAGATATGGGTTAAGGCGACAGTGAAATAGTGAGAATTTGCTCCTTAAATTCTGACTCTGACAACATGCTGTTCATTGGCTGTCGATGATCATGTGTCACAGTGTCTCAGCTGTGGTTTGGTGAAGCCCACAGTGTGAAGAGGTCTCTAGTCTGCTTCTACATTACACCCCAGTAACAGACATAGTACCCGTCGCTTTTTGCTTTCACATAGTTTATGGAATAGAAATGGAAATCAAAGGTCAGACACAAGCACTGGATTGCTGTCATTGATTCAGTTGTAAGCTTCAATCCTCCTAAAGTTTGGTTGTATATTTTGTTCAGCATTGAAGTTGCATTGTAGTTTTGTGCAAAATAGAAGCAATTTTTAAAATGTATTTTTATTTTATTTTTTTAAGAAAAGTCGACAAAACACAGTTTTCATTGATTGGTGTATGAATAAAGATAGGTTTTCTCCTCATGATATCATTTGACTTAAACATGATGACAGATTTCCATCAGTCTGCCTCTGGGTTAGAACTGGCTCCCTGGGGCCTGATACGGCAGGAGCCACAACTTGAATATGAAAAATATGTTTTCATTTCAATTTAGTCAAATATCACTTTGTGGAATCGTCTGAAAAACCAACCTCGTGCAAGCGGATACATTTTTCTTTTTCAACATATGAGAGTTTTTTTTTAAAGTCACGTTTCCATTACCTGTTTTTAGGTTCGTTATTTCAAATTGCGCATTAACCTATTGTTTCAACTTGTCATCGTCATTGTAATTAATGAAAAAAGTTTCAGTTTCTACCAATACAGTAGTCAAGTAAGTGTAGCCACTGTTTGTGGAATTGGCTTTGCCATTGTAAAGTCACATTTAAAAGCTGAAATTTAATTCTACCATTAATGTTCATTAATACGTTAATGTCTCTTAGATAATCCCATGCTGTATGGTTATGTTATGGCCTTAGTTTATAAATATTTCAATATTCTTCATGAGAAAGACTGTATTTTCTTTAAATGTGCCGAAATGAGAACAGCTTTACTGGAAATTCTGCTGTATTAAAATTCAGTATATGTGAGCACAGAGAGGAGGAGAGAAGCAAACAGATAAAGAGCTGAATCCGGCTGACAGTCGGCAGAATGCAAATATGACGTGATGATGTCAGTTGTTTACAGCTGCTCCTCAACAGTTTTTAATTATGTCCTCTATTCAGCATTTTGACCATACGGTTGATGACTGTAAAACAAACTACAACAAAATGTTTTCCAAAAGCACATTAACCATGCCATGGTTAATGTGCCAAAAAAAGTGTCATCTGAACCTCATTGTTTACTGTATTATTGGATCATTTTGTAGGATTTATGCACAATTCTCTTGTTGCATTTAATTGGGCTGTTAACATGCAGTACTTCAAATTTATGTACATGTTCAAAACAAATACTGATGAGACCTTCAAAGTGTGATAGATCTGCTTCGTATTCTCAAGGGAGCGTGAAGCATATGGAAAAAAGTGAGATGCAGCTGAATTCATATTAGTATGTTTTGTGACTTTGTATGTCCTTCCAAGTTTGAGTGTGTTTTAAAATCTGTGTATGTTGAATCGTAGAGGTCATTCGTGTTTTCTTTATCTTTGTGTGTGTGTGACATTCAGCTGCTGCTCCCTGAGGGAATCCGCAGAGACAACAATAAGATGTATGAAGAGGTGGAGATCCCACCCAACGAACCCATGCCAATCGGCTTTGAAGAGAAGCCTGTCTACATCTCTGAACTAGATGAGGTAGGAGTTGCTGTGTGCCGGTGTTTGTTATTGTGTGTTTGTACACTGTGCGTCCATATATGCGTGTGTGTACACTGTGGTTAGAGACTGACAGTGACGGGTCTGAAATCAGGATGGGTTGGTCAAAATAATGAATATGCTGATTAACAGCTACAATAGCAACCATATATAATTTTTATCATTATTATTATTATTATTATTACATTGCAAATATTCCATTATTACAACTATGACCATACACAAATGTAGTGTCAGCTCACATAAAACACTTAGCTCTCCTTTTCCCTCTTTGCCTTGAAGCTTCACTTCATTATAAAACTATTATAGAGTGCTCAGGTCCATGGACAATAATTGTGGCACCAAGAAGTGACCGCTCCAGCTCAAGGTAGATGAAAGAGAAAAGGAGAAGTGCGATAGGAAAAGACACGCTAGAGGCTTATCGTCACCATGAGGTTGCCTGGCAACCACAAGTGACTCCAGTGCTGTGTCCAAAGGCATTCACTATTCACTACTGCCTACTCACTATCTAAGGAATTATATAGTGGACTATATAGTGGGGTTGATCATTTAAAATATTAGTTACTTTACAGAGTCTTTTATATATATATAATACAAAATATAAATATAATAAACATATACATTTACTGTACTGATCTCCAGCAGGAAATTCACAAACTATATTATTCTTAAATGAACCATTCTGTTTGTACCTTTCATTTTGGTATTTCGATTACTTTTCATGCTAAATACTGGAGTGTTTTTAATTAAATAACAAGTCTAAGTCCAAACTTAGTATAGGTGTCAGGCTACAGCAGCATGAGGAAGGCAGAATCAGAAAATATGGTTTATTGCCAGGTAGGTTTTTACTTCAAGATATTTGGCTTGGTGTTTGGTGCAGTATACGATAGGGCCCGACCGATATGGATTTTTTTGGGGCCGATGCCGATTCCGATATTAGGGAATAAAAAATTCCGATAACCGATATATCAGCCGATTAAATTTTTACATTTTTCAATTTAAAAAAAGACGAAATACCTGTCTTTGATGGCTTGAATATAGTTCTATTTTCAAATGCTTTTATTATCAGAAAGTGTGTAGAACAAGCAGCATATGAACAATTTGAACATAAAATAATTCAGAAATTTGATATGCAAAAAGGCAGTAAACCTCTATCTGTATGAATTAAGACATTTACTTTCACATGCCCCCTCAGTACCAGAGTTCTTCTTATTGCCAATCTAACAGAGGTAGACTATAGTGCAAAAAGCACAACTTTTTTAGTAAACATCTTTGAAAACAAACAATAAAAAAGTAACTGCAAAAGATTGAGGTATTTTGTTATGTGGGGCATAATGTCTCAAGTCTTCACTATTTCACTCTGATGCGGTGTGACTGTGACGCGTGACATGAAAGCAGTCGGAGCGTCCTCTACTGGATACGTAACACAAGGACATCATTTCTAAGAAAAATACCATATTACCTGCATTTTATTAGTGAAAAATAAGTGTAAACATCGGCGTCAATCGGCCAACTTTTGGCCGATTACCGATTATCCTCTAATGGCTATAATCGGCCGATTAAATCGGCCGGCCAATTAATCGGTTGGGCCCTAGTATACAATAAACATATTAACAGGAAATAACAATAAAAAGGTAAAATACTGCAACAGTCAAAAAGATAAATATATATATATAGATACACATATTAAAAAAAAAACAAAAACTATGAAAAAATCTATGTATGTGTTGACAAAACCCCTGCTGAGCAGGATGTGCAAAAATCAGTTAGGTCTGTTGTGTGTGTATAACAAATAGTAAGGATAGATATGAATATGTTAAAATAAATACAGTATTAGGCAGTGGATCCTGAACCCGCTGGTTCTGGATCAAACAGTCTCTTTGTCTCACTTGTAAAACAAAAGTTATTGACGCATCTAGCTGGATAACAGCTGCAGGAACAGGCTAAATTCTGCTACATCACTAAAACGTCTGTCGACATCATCAATCATACATTTATGCCACTTGAAGTGTTTGTCAGTACGGTTTGTCATTTGCACTAATGATACTTTTTGCTAAAGACCAACATTAGATGTTACTCACCAGTTTAAAAGAAAAGTTGCAGCTCGGCATCAAACTGCATGTCTTTACTCGCCAGAAGCTGTCTCCAGTGGTGGAAATACACACCACAATTTACCCATGTTTTGCTTCTTTGCCACTGAATGTGGTTTCTTGTCGGAGCAGTGCTTCGGGATTGAGATAAAAATCACTTTGTAGGAGTTCCAGCCATCTCTGCATTTTTGTGATGCTGGTCAGGAGCTTTTTATTATTTTTTTTTTGTCGGGAGCTGTAGGTAACTCAGCATCTAGTGTCATAAAGTGGTATTACAACACGGTGCAGGACGCAGCTAGTTGGTTAGCATGCTCTTTTCAGTAGATATTTCTGAATACAATAGATGGAGGTATTGGTCATGACATCATCATTGTGGCTCCTTCACATACTATTGATAGTGTTAGTTCAATTTTAGAACATTTTAAACTAAAATTCTGGCCAGATCTTACACATTACTACTATATACTATTATACTCAGTATAACACCAAATCAGTTAAACTTCAGGAATATCAATTTGTCTACTTAGGAAGCACAAGTAATTGTTAATCAATTTCACCTGCTTTGGTTCAAATGAAAGTGACAACAGGTGCAGTGGAGAGGCAAAAGCAAGCCAACCCCCAAAAAGAGAATGCTTTCTTATGTGGTGGCCACAGACAGTCGCTCTCTCCTTCTCCTTCCTGACTGATTCTTCTCTAGTTTGGTGTTTTGCTAGTGTCCCTGTCAATACTGGTAGCATGAGGCGGTGCCTGCAGCCTAATCAGGTTACACAGGTTTTTCAGCTCCTCCAGGATAGCACATCCATACGTGCGGTCACAAGGTCTGCTGTGTCTCCCAGCACAGTCTCAAAAGCATGGAGGAGATGCCAGGAGGCCGGCCGTTACACGAGGAGAGCTGGACAGGGCCGTAGAAGGGCATCAACCCAGCAGCAGGACTGGTACCTGCTACATTGTGTGAGGAGCAACATGAGGAGCACTGCCAGAGCCCTACAAAATGACCTCCAGCAAGCTACTGGTGTGCATGTTTCTGACCAAACTGTCAGAAACAGAATGCATGAGGGTGGCATGAGGGCCCCACGTCCTCTAGTGGGACCTGTGCTCACAGCCCAGCACCATGCAGCTTGACTGGCATCGCCAGAGAACACCAGAATTCTCTTCACAGATGAGAGCAGGTTCACAATTAGCACATGTGACAGGTGTGAAAGAGTCTGGAGACGCCGTGGTGAACGTTGTGCTGCCTGTAACATCATCCAGCATGACCAGTTTGGCGACGGGTCAGTGATGGTCTGGGGAGACATATCCTTGGAAGGTCGCACAGACCTCCATGTCTCAGCCAGCGGTACCCTGACTGCTGTCAGGTACCGGGATGAAATCCTCATGTGGCCAGAGTGTGTAGGCAGCTTCTGAATGACGAAGGCATTGATGCCATTGACTGGCCCCTCATGTTCCCCTGACCAATTGAGCACCTATGGGGTGTTATGTATCGGTGCATCTGACTCCGCCAAGTACTGCCACAGACTGTCCAGCAGCTCATTGATGACCTGATTCAGGTCTGGGATTAGATCCCCCAGGACACCATCCACCGACTCATGCCTAGATTTTGTCAGGAGCGCATACAGGAATGCGGCGGCCCCTCACACTACTGAGTCACATTGTGAGTTCCCGTGATGAAATTCACATAAGTTGGATCAGCCTGTGATTTCAATTTTTCACTTTGATTTTCAGTGTGATTGTGAATCCAGCCCTCAGTGGGTTGATGATTTGGTTTCCCTTGAATGTTGTTATGTCATTTTGTTCTCAACAAATTATACAATGTACATCAGTAAAGATTTTCTACTTGAATAATTCGTTCAAGATCTGATGTGTGATTTAAGTGTTCACTTAATTTTATTGAGCAATGTATAATAACCTAGCATGACTGGACCTTGTATTGTCAATAAGTGAAATTAAGGATGTACAGTGCATTCAGAAAGTTTTTGACCCCTTCGACTTTTTCACATTTTGTTATGTTGCAGTTTTATGCATCAGTCTACACTCAGGAATTCATAATCAATTTCTTTGCCAATGTATTACAAAGGACGAACTGAAATCTCACGTTGACACAAATATTCAAATCCTTTACTCTGAACGTAGCTGAAGCACCTTGGGCAGCGATTATAGCCTCAAGTCTTCTTGGGTCTGACACTACGAGCTTTGCACATCTGGATTGGTGGATTTTCTGCCATTCTTCTCTGCAGATCCTCTGTCAGGTTTGATGGAGATGATGTTTGATTGGTTCAAGTCAGGGCCCTGGCTGAGCCACTCAAGGGCACTCACAGAGTTATCCTCAAGACACTCCTGTTGGAAGGTGAACCTTCAGCCCAGTCTGAGGTCCCTGACCAGTGTCTATGTCATGTCACATATTTATGCCAAACACAGTGACCAATCAAATGGGCCGTCACATCAGCCACTGTCCCCTGCCTCCAAAGTCTCAAAAGTCAACTTGACGAGCGAGTGTGTGTTGAGCTGTTGTGAGTGCGGTGGGAGATTTGATCTGCTCTCATGTGACTGCAGTTGTGCACATGGAGCAGACATGCTCCCTTGAGAGGAAGGATTTCCACTTACAGATACCGTTCTGTGTGCACGTGTCATGTTTTTATGTGTGACAGTTTTGAGACTAATTAGAAGCTGTAGCCACCACAGATGGCCTCATTTATGAGAGAGAACCTCCTCCATGTCCAAGCAGTTGGCTGCACGGATTCAGTGCTGCTGCCTGTCAGTGTCCTGTTGAGCTCCTCTACCCCTTGAATTTTTACCAAATGCTTGTCGTTCACAATATCATGTCGAATACTGTAAAGAAGTAATTATAAGAAAACATCAACGCTAATTATTCATCTCTGCTTTCTGAGTCACTGATCATTCTGCTTTGTGCTTTTGGAGTTATCTTAGCTGGGCGCCCACTTCTAGGGACAGTAGCCACAGAATTGATTCGTCTCCATTTTAAAAACAAGTTGGTCAGACTGTGGACTGATGAACATCTAAACTCTAAGAGATGACTCTGTGACCCTTTGGCTTCATGCAAATCAACAATTCTTGTTGATAAGTCTTCTGAGAGCTCTGTTTTGCGAGTCATGATTCACATGAGCGATGTGCCTTGTGAACAACAAACTCAAAATGTTATACAATATAATATAATCCCAGTCACAATATAAAGTCACAGTAGTTCCAACTCATTCAACTCCATTCTGGTTTCATTGTCTGGACTCCAGATTTGATACACTGTGAATTAGAGCTGCGTAATTAATCAAAATATAATATATAGTCAAGTGCAATATCCAAATCCATTTTTTTTGATAAAGGTAAAATGTGTCACAATATCATAAGCGTTGTGGTGCTACAGAGGTTATTTTTTTTCAGTGAAAATCAAATGAAAAAACTAGCATTGCAAATGAAATCACAAGGGTCTGCCAATATAATCCCAATATGATTTTTTTTTTTTTGCATATCATGCAGCCCTAGTATGAATGTTTCAATCAATACAATGATTTGTGTGTTATTAGTTAAAATTATGAAATGTGTTTGTCTTGCCCCTGTGAGTTGGGTTGATCTTGGCTGATGACCTCATCAGTCACAGTTTTGGTCTTCCAGGCTTTTGTCTGGAGGAGCTCAGAGAAACGATATGCCTCCATTCAAAGCGCTTGGCTCAGCTGTTGCAGTCACCTCTGCCTTATTTTGGTAATGCTGTTCTGGCTTTTCATTTTTCTGTTCCAAGGCTGTGATCTTGTTTAGTATACACTGTGGAATGTATCTGCCCTTTTAACACTGACTGCACTGCACTGTACATCTATCAGCCTAACAGCATGAACTGCACAGTGCATGCTGTTATGTAGATCGATCGTTGTTTTTCGTCTGTATTGCTTATTTGATTAGACCCTCAGATTTTTCACTTTGCACAACACACCTTGAGCTTTCCTCAATCTTACCTTGACGTTCTTCTGGGTCTCGTTTTCTTTGCCAATAAAGCTGCGTAGGTAGATGAAGTTTTCCACAAAGTCAAGAAGCTAACTGTTAATTGGCTCACTAGCTTTAATGAAGATTATCTGAGTTGTGCAGGTGTTGATGTAGAAACACTTTTTGTCTGTAACAACACATTTCAGTTGAATCTTTGTGTTTTGTTATTTATAACTTGAATTACTTGTGATTTACACATGTTGAAAGATGAAACCAAATGGACTCAATAAGGGACTCCCTGGGATTCGGATTCAGTGGGAAGGGAAATCCAGGCTTGATAAAAATACCATGAGACTACAACACAAGCAATGGATTACTTCCCTAGCTCTGCACATCATGTCTCTGCATTTTGAGGTAAATCTGTATGAACAGCAGGACTTGTCTGCCGCCAGGAGAGTTTTCTGGTGCCCCACGTGTATATATAGTCCCGTTATCCTCCATCTGAGTGAACAGGAGAGGACTGTGGCTGTAATGGCCAGTGAGTGATGTTCCTTCTTAATGGAATTGCTGTAGCTCTCAGCCGGCTGTCAGCCGACACAATGACCCGTCAGTCTGGCTGACACCTTGACTGACAAACCCACACTCATACTGGTGCATTCATTCCCCTTAGGCTCCAGCAGGCTTTATCCAGCCACCACTGGGCTGTATTAGAGGGCAGCAGGCTGGAAAAGCAGGAGTTCTTTCTGCTCTGGCCTTTGGGGAAGAACTATGGCTGCAGGATGAAGAATAGTCTGGCAGAGTCCACACACATCGCTTTCTTTGATAGGCTCTGGTCCCATCCGGTCTGCCCAACTAGACTTTGTAATCCATCATCACTGCATCACTAGTGAAGATGCAACAGAGCAAAAAGTCACTGCTTCTCTGAACTTGGCCTTTTGTTTGCGAAGCCTCTGGAGTATGATATCCATAAACCTCAGACGCATTTGTCACACTTCAGGGAACTAGTAACTATTAACTGCTCATCTCTATTAACCTTCCTGTCACTCATGCTAATGGACATAATGATAAACAGGATTCAGCTTTGGTGAATGTGTGTTTGTAAGTGTGGACCAAAGTGTGTGCATGTGTCTTGTGCCATGACAAATTGATAAAAGGACGGTTTAATCATATCTACGCGCTTGCTCTTGTTGTTTTCACAGTGTGTGATACTGGCTCTGTGTGTGTGTGTGTGTGAGTGTGTTTGCATTGAGTGTGTGTGTGTGTGTGTGAGAGTGTGTGAGTGAGTGAGTTTGTTTGCATTGTGAGTGTTGAGGTCTCTTCAATGCCTGTCAATTTCAATCCTCATCAGGATGGTCTTTGAGGATTTGACCATTAATCCCTCCATTAGGTGCAGGGATATGTCCACAGGGACAAAAGAGTCTTTATGTCCATGGACATCTCATTTTTGGTTAAACCTTTTGTTTCTATCTACGGGTGTATCCAGCTTTGGCAGATAAAACTCATTGTGAGAGAGCAGTCATGTCAGAGTTACATCTTAAACACTGACAAAGTTGTTTGGAAAAGGGTTAGGGTTTCTTTTTTGTGTGTAGAAATAGAAATGGTTGCATGAAGGGCTTTAGGGATGTAGTAATGGAAGTCAAAACAACCAGGGGCCTCATTTACCAAAGCATACTTTGGTAAAAACTGAGATGAGAAAGAAAATCCACAGTCATTGTGAGTTAAAATGTATTCTGAGCAGTCTGAGTTAAACAATTTAAATGGATATCTTGGATCAGTTGGATTATTGTTACAGCATTAAATACAGCAACCCATCGGTACTGTTCATTTTCCTTTAGTATCCTTCTGAGTTTGTGGACTCTTTGATACATCCTTTACATTTCAACAAGGCTGTGTATTTTCTTGCATCACTACTACTACTAATATTAGACTCAGGTGTAAATGCTTGAACCAGTGACTAATTGTTGTAACTTTGAATAATTTCAAGTCTCCACCATGTCACGTTTGGCTACAGTGACCGACTCAAATGAATGCAAGGCACGGTCCAGTTTCTGTTTGCAGAAAACATTTTCGGATATAAAATAGGGTTTGTTAGTTCAAGCAGAGGCTGTACCTGTTCTATAATCCTGATTATATTGTTTTATTATATTATACCTGTTGTCTCATAGTCTCAGTAGTTAAAACACATGTGAATAATGACAAAACATCATCAGAATCCAAAATTACAGTCTACAAAAAGTCAAGGATCCATTAACTGTGACCCGTTATCATACAAGATTTACATGTCTCACTCATATCCATCATATTGGGACTGTAAGAGTGATAATGAGGAGTATTGGCGATCCAGGATCACAGCAAAGTTGAAAAATCTAAGAAATCTTTGAGATAAATATAGAGATAAATCAGTTTCAGGGCCAGTTTTTCTGTTTGTGCATTGCTTTGTTTTCCATCAAGAGGGATCATTAAGGATCTGTTATGTAGAATCATATGTCTCCAGGGAGCTCATTTCCTGGTGAGAGAAAAAAAAACATGAGGATGTATTTGATTCAGCTGTACAGTTATCAGTTATCAGTTTTTTTAAGCTGTCTATCAGACATTCAGCCATTACTGAATTTCTGTCCTGGCTTCTCCTGCAAAGACTTAGACCTACACAAATTCTCTGAGGCTCCATCTCTCTTCTCTTACTTTTTACAAGGCTTATCTCCTTTCTTTCTCCCAGAGTTTCTCTCTAGCTTACTTGATGTTTTCCCTTAATCTTTGAAAGTCCCTGTGTAACTGATATAGATTGATATGCAACCTCTTCTGCTGAGCAATGTGAATTAGCCTCAGTCAAGCCGTGGCTCTATTCATTAGCTTAAGCCTGGGCAACTCTGGAACAAAGTGCCTCACTACTCTAAAGTGCCGGCACACAATGCCTAATAAGTCTTTATGTGCTATTAGGAAGGCTTTGAAAGGCAGGCTGAAAAGTCTGACGCTCCCCCCTCCCCCCAGTGTACAGTGCCGATTGTCATTTATTGAAAGCTGTAATGGGAAACAGGGCTGTGCAAGCCTCCATGTGCCTTTAATAGCTCTGTGAAACATTAAAAATGGGAAATTTATTAGAATGCTTTTTAACTAATGAATCAGGGTCTAGGCGCCCCATCCTTGCCACTGTGGTAAAAGCCTTCCTAATTCATCTGAATATGTTACTGGGTGTGTTGTGAATGAGAGCAAATGCCACTCTTTAGTAGTACTGATGGACCACACTTGTACAGAAACGTACACTAGTACTACACTGCTGATGTACCTCATAATGCTAACAGCAGAATGGACACTAACTCAAATATAGACAGAAGCCTTGACAGCACACACAACTGCACTTCCTGTGAACCAGTAATTGATAGGAATCCAGTCAAGCTGCTAAGACATTGCGAGGAATGACAGTTCCCACCGGGAAAGAGTCTGTAGAGGGAAAGGATTAGGGAACACAGAAAGCTTTGCTCTTTGGCTGCTACAGGAAAGCTGTAGTGGGCGTGGGTGGGTTGAAAGGCATAAGTAATGAATGACTCTTCCTCCCAATTTGTACTGTATATCTTTCTGCTGCTTGACACTTAAAACTTTCTCTGCTGTTTACCCCTCAGCCAGACAATCATTGTGTCAAATACTGTAAATGGCTCATAGTGCAAACTCTTTGAATCAAATCCAGTATTCAAGTAATGGCAGTAACTAACAGCCAGCATGAATAAATATGAACAGGTAAAAGATGGTGATGGTTACCTGTACCATAGTGGTTCACATGGTAAATTCAGCATAACATACATTTCTGCTCCACCAGTTTCATCGATACAGCAACATTACTCATGTCATACTGAGTTTCTTTTATTACTAAATAATAGATATTGCTTTTACTTTGCCATTTTTCAATTGGTGGCAACGAAAGTCAACACTTCAGGCAGATGTTTGTTTCACATCAAGAATTGAGGGATTTTGCTCTTTGAACTGTTTTTTAAAAGATTTTAATGTAAAACAGATTAAATAAAGTAGAGGTGACTGCCATTAATATGAGTGAAAGAGAAACTTGGAGCAAGGGAGTGGTGGTGTCCTTTATTTACCATGCCTTTATTTAAAACAGGCTTATATTAAAGGCTGATCCATGGATTCATGTAGTTTACACCAACTCCTCAGACATCAAGCAGAAATGGAGATTTGTCAAGCCAGGCAATATTTTCCTATTGTTGTTCCCACTGTCGCCTCAGTTTCCTGGAACCCGCTGTTCTAGCCCATTTATATCAAGATTTCAAAATAAAACAGGTCCAGCAATGTTTCCAAAACTCTCTGTTTTTGGAGCTGGAAAACTCAGGAGTTGTGTGGACGGCAGGAGGAAACGTAGCAAAAGAGATGTGTTAAAAAAAGAAAATTTAGTGGTGTGGATATGGCCTCAGTAACAAGGTGTTTTTGCCCCCATAACTGCTGCTCACTGGATGTTTTTTCATTCTGTCATCTCAGGAGACTTTTGCATGAAAGTCCCAGGAGATCAGCAGTTTGTGAGATCACATTTCCTCCCCATTCTCCAAATCTGATGTTTGGTCTGAATAACAACTGAACCTCTTCACCATGTCGCCATGCTTTTATGTGTTGTTGTATGTACTTGTTGGCACATGATTGGGTAAAGAGGTATTTGCATTAAAGAGTACGTGTCTACATTGCTAATTCATCAATATAACAAAGTCATGTCATACTCAGCCCTCTGCTGCTTCAAGTTTCTCTTTCAGTAATAGTGTTTTCATTTTCTACTTTGCCGTACTTTCAGTCGGTGTTAAGTTCTGTCACTTCCTGCAGATGTTTGACATGTAGAGGGATTATGTTCTTTGAGCTGCTTGAAAGTGATGTGAAACAGGAAGTGCTGAGATAAATTGATATATAAACTTGTTTCTAATAATGGTCTGGTTGTGCAGTTTAGGTAAACAAAGGCTACTGTTTGAAAAATGATGGTATGAGTGTGGATGGATTGCAGTGATTCACATCTTTTTTTATGATGGTAAAATAGTAATTTAAAGCCTTAGGCGTCACTTCTCCGGCCTTCTTTTCATCACCACTTAAAGTGGAAGGTTGATGCATTCAAACTTGATCAAGTGATAAAACGTGATGATTATGCAGTCAACAGTGTCAAATGAAGGTCTGCTGTTTAGTGCTTTCAGTCTCACGTGACAGTATTAGGTGTTGTCATTCAAGTACGTTCTGCCATCACCACGCTCACTCATCATTCTCCTGGCTGTTGACAGCTTACCCTCTCCTTTCCTATGCAGGAAGCAGCCAGTGTATAAGCACAGGCCTGCGAAGATGAGGCAGAAGTGAACAGCCCTCCATCCATAATTAATCCACCTTGATTGCATTTCCTAATCCAATTTGATGTGGTTCCCCCACAGCACACACATGTGGCTCTGTGTGTTTGCTTAGACTTGTTAAGTAGAAGCCGTGAGTCTTCAAATCTTCTTTGAAGGATTCAAGTTCAGATCTTTACAATCTTGTCTGTTTGAGTGGCAGCACTGTCAAATGACACAACAATATGTCATGTCTTATCCGTCAGCCACCGAGAAGTGTGCCTGCATTGTGCTTCCTTCAGTCTATGATTAAAGTATACTTATTATGTTTTACTTCATATGTAAAATTTGGTGCCTGATCTTGATTTCGTTTTATTATTTTGATAAAAGCTTATTCAGTCAGATTATAAAGAACAGCCGAGCAACACACAGCAGTGTGGAGTGTATGATCATTTCAGTATTTTTAGATTTTTATATTAACGTTAGTACCGGACATTAAAGTTTAAATTGCCTCAGAAGTTACTGTAGCTGGCTACATGGCTAGCTAGCCAAACCCTCAGCGTGTCATTATAGGGCTAATGTGATACTGCTATTTGAGATGACTCACTCCAGGAAATAGACGACACCACGATCCACTGTTACTGATGGATTTATTCATCTTCTGCATTTCTAACGACACCATCATCACCAACGCCACCACTCTTGAACTAATTAGATAACACTGTACAAAATAAACACACATTCACATTACAACAAACTACAGTAAACATAGACATACACGATGACACATAAGCATGTAACTAAAACTACCTTGCTGGCTGCATGAATGGACCAAAAATAACTTAAAACGGCAGTGTGTCAACTTTTACTTTAAACTTTAATGGTTTACAAAAATTCACTTTCTTTCAACTTCATGTTTTTCTCTGAAGCAAACTGTTACAACTTAAAGTGTCCCTGTGCAACAAAGGCGCAAACTTAGTTCCTACGTCCTCCATAGAGCCAATACAAATAGAAGAAAATTCTTCAAAATAAATCATATAAATAATGTGTGCAAACAAAACATATCAAATGACAACATAACAACATATTCAGTAAAAACTACCTGACAGACTAATATTACAGTAATATTAATTAAGATTTACTTATTTCATAAATTGTGTATTTGACACTGGACGTGATGTCATTGTCCACAGTTTGCTAAAGCAGGGTGTCTTTGTCTGTGCCTCCATTTGTTATGAATGTTTGTATTCAGATTCAAATAAATCTGACACTTTAATGACCTGTAGGAAAATCGGCTGTTCAAAATGTTTTTTTAGGCTGAACAATTATATACCTCTTAAATGTAACATTTTAGTATAAGATTTCCTTGTTATTTTATCTATTGCATAAAAATGATAATAGATTTTCCAGAAATTTAAACCTCATAATAATCAGAATGAACTGTGACTTTCCACTGGTGAATTTCATGGAACCATCAGGAAAACTAAAACTTTATGAGTAGAAATTGAAAAATTCTTCATTATAATGTATTTTTATGACAAATAAATCAAAATCTCCTCCCACCCTCTAGCTCCAGAACGTCAGAACATTTGATCCTGGGTAGAACCACTTTAGGATTTTTTTTTCCAATAACAAGTTCATTTGTAGAATCGTGAGAATGACAAACTCTGAACAAATAACCATGATTAATAAAATAAAATAGTCAAGCCATAGTGATTGAAATAGGTTTGAGTTCAATTTTAAAAGTAAGAGCTATGCTTATTACTATATATTACATAACTAACAATCTGAGGTGTTGCTAATTTAGGTGTTAATTATATGAGTTGGGCTTAAAGTAGCCGTGTTGAAGATCTCAGTCCAGGTTGTTTTGGCAACACCTGTAGTTTCTGTGGTTTAATACTACAGTTCCCAGAATTCTCGGGCAGCAAAAGGACTTTCATGCAATATTTCAAAGTGATCCGCTGTAGAAAATTATGAAAATGACCATTGTCTTGTTTTGATGAATGATAGTGGCAAGTGCTCAGCTCTCTGACACACACTGCATTTCCTGCTACTACTTCATAATAAAAGTCAATGAAAGTGTTTTTTTTAGCAACAACTTTTTTCCAGAAATGTTGCCACGCAATATTTTATTTATCTTGTTACCTAATTTATGTGCACATGTTTCATTTCAGCCCGGTGTATTCTGCTTTTCGCTGTCATTTACAGCACCTCTGCTTTCTGTTTCACCATGCGTGTCTTAGCCCCTCCCACACACACACACACACACACACACACACACACACACACACACACACACACACACACACACACACAGGAGTGGAGCAGAGCAGAGGAGAGGGGGTTGACAGGTCGTTACGTTAAGTGCGATAAAAGCTTTTCAACAAGAACTATGAATGCCTCTAAAACCAAAAATGGACAGACGTCCATCCCAAACGTCAGGACAAAATATCAGTGTTTTTTTTAACACCCCTAGGAAGCATCATTATTGACGGTGACGACAGCTAGGATTGGCTCTGGGATTTACTTTGTGTGTGTGTGTGTGTGTGTGTGTGTGTTTGTTATTTTGTTTGTGGGGGTGTGTTTGGCCAGGTCATCTAGTACTCTGCATGCAGGCTTGGAGCTGGCTGATAAGCTGTTTGCAAAAACTGGCAATTAAAAGTTGATCAGGCTGTCAATTCAAATGGAATGAAATGGAACCAGAAAGTAATTAAAAGGATGGCATGAAAATGACAACAATTATATCTCTTAGCTTCCCATTACCGATGCACAGAGGAATTTAATTAGTTTAGAAGCTAGTATAGTGACTCATACAGTAAACACACAATAAAACAAAGTAGCAGCCACCGCAAAAAAAAAAAAGGTTGCTTCTTGTGTGTACAGACAGACTGGCTATCTCAGTTTCACTATTAAACCTATAAACAGGGAGGCTGATGGATATGAACAACACTGGTGTTTAGTTATTGCTGTTGAATCATTAGTGCAATCTATGTGGGTCCAATTAGTGTGTTTTAAGTGGCTGGTGGATGAGCGGGATATTCCCAGTCCTCCCAGTTCGCCCATATGGCCGTAGGCTGTGTATCTGCTGTGTTAATGAGCCTGTCAGTTTCCATCCCACTCAGGGTTGGCCCGAGATGGGCTGATGGGCACCTTCTTATGCACACAGAATGTACTGCGGAGAGACAACTGCTTACACTTAATAGAAGCACACACATAACTGAGTCTGTGTATTTTTTTTTTATACAGAAACTTTCACTCTTCTCACAAACAGCCACACATTACTCAGTGTCCATGTATCCTCATCGTCTAGAAAATGCTGTGTATCATGGCTGGGTCTTGCTGGAGCCACCTGGGTTTTAGAGATTGATTCCGCCCGAGGCTCAAACAGCTGCTCTCATTAGGAACTTTATTTAACCCCGCTCCTGAAAGGTTGACCACAGATGTGTATGGTCTTGTATTAGCCAGCTGGGCTCTGCAGAGCTTTTACTCCCATGTTTTAAATGATGGGGACTTGCTTTTAAGGGGGAGGGTGCATTTAGCTGAATTTAGCTGGGAACATCCAGCTGCAGTGACGGGGATTGAAACTGTCAGTTTGAAGAGCATCATGATAATGACTGAAGCCTGTAGAAACCAGAGGGCTCATTAGTTAAACTTTAGAATATAGTTTATAATTATTTATTTATTTTAAGGCTTTCTGCCTTAACAAAACAGGTTAGCTTGAATTTTAAACATCTCAAAGGTTTCTGGAGGTATTTTGGCACATTTAAGTACAACTCTAAGATAAATGATATTTTTTAACTTTTTTGTGTCCTGTTTTTACATCTTTCAAATGTTTTCGAGGTAGACAAGTGCAGTTTATTACGCCACTTCTTTTACCTAGTGCACATAATTTGTTGCCCCATCATGTTTTTTTTTTTGCCAGAAGAACTAGTCCGCCCACAGTGCCTGGCGTTAAAGCTGCCCTGTGGCTGTACACAATATTGCCACCAGTGCTAAAAGCACGCTCTGAGGGTGAGCTGGTATGCACAGGTACCGCCTTGCCAGGAGGCTCGCTCTGGGTTATGTTGTTGAGTTGATCTTCCACAATGCCAGGGGGCTGGTCTCACTGTCTGCATCAGAGTTAGCAGGTAGCTGCTCAGTTCGGCTCTAATAGCCTGCTGGTCTGTAAGAAGTAACACCACAGTCTTTCTACACTAGATCTGAATGTGAGAGCAGCTTGTGATGCGCTCTGACATTCATCTGGTTGTCACAACCTCAGCCTTGTTATCTCTGATGAAGCCAGTCTACTAGGGATGGCATTTTGGTGAGGTTCATTCAGAGAGCCGATGACAGCAGCCTTGATGGTCTTGGTGAGCTGTGAGTCACCAGCTTCTGGCTTCCAGACCTCGTCATGGAAGAGCTGCAGGTCAGACACTCACATATGTTTCACCAGCGAGGACAACAGTCAAGTGGATTTAGAGCCTTGTGGACAGACTCCGGGACATCAGTGTCCTGCCATGAAGGGGGCAAGTGCCTTGTTTTTTAATCAGCTGATAAAACCTTTGCAATGGCCTTCTCCTGCCCCAGCAATCGTGCTATCATTACATGACAGGACCCCCACCTGGTGGGTGAGCTGTGATTCTGTGATCAGCTTGTGCTTGGCTGCTAGTTCTCTTTTTTTCCATGAGAAAGAAAGAGCACTGTTTTTCCACACACCCATGCCTGTTCTGATTCTGTGCACTCTCACACTCTCTCGCTTCCCTCTGAAGATGAAGAAGAAAACAGACTATAGGCATATGTTGTAAAACTTTACTCGGCAGAGATGATTCTGAAGATGATTAAAAAGCTTTTGTGATAATGAATTACAAAATTGTCATGACATTTTCAGCACAGTGAGAAACTCCATTTATTTGACTCTACGACTCTCAATTTTTTCCACAATTCAAGTTGAGTGTAGTAAGATTGCAAGATGAATTCCATCACTGCAAATATTTGTCTATTATTATCATTATTATTATATTACCTTTGTCTGTGAAGTGAAATCATTGTGTCTATCTGATAATCCATTGGTCTGTTACCAAGATATCTTAAAATGCTGATGCACATAAAAACCATGTGCGTGCACCAAATGCTTCCTTGTGCGGGTGGTTTTGTGAACTTCTCTCACGTACACGTGGTTTCTGTGTTTGAGCTTTGAGACTAATTTAACACCATAGTACGTTTTCAAGTGATGGAGAAGATTTGTTTTATTTTCAGACTGTCACTTTGCCACTTTTAAGATTTCTAAACCACTTCCATGTGATTGACATCGTGTTAATTTTTTTGCCAACAGTTTCCTCAGCTTTGCAGGGTAATGTGAGTTCACTCTCACTATAGCCTTGGAGCCTCTCGCCGGTTCCATTCATTTTTTGTGTCCATGCCGGCAGCAGGCAGAGCTGGAAGCAATATGATTTCAGGTGGTCTGTCCGTCCATCCCATTTTGGTGAACGTTATATCTCAGTAACACCTTGATGGAACTTCTTCAAATTTGGCACAAACGTTCACTTGGAATCAAAGATGAACTGATTCGATTTTGGTCGCCTTAGGTCAAAGTTCAAGGTCACGGTGACCCATGTTCTTTTGAATGCACAGATCGGAATCGATCAATAAACACACAGACAGAAAGCAGCAATGTGACAGAAAAACAGTGAAATTGCTCCAAATATTTAGTAACTTTCAATGTTAGTGTCTCGATCTAAATCAGTGATGACACACGGACAATAGGGCTTGATTGGAAGCGCAGATCGTTTAGTTTAAGGAGAAAAAAACGGCACGTCTCTAGCGCAGGTCTGCGCAGTTGCGCAGCAATGGTGCTTTACAGATAACATGAAATTTGGGCTTAAGAGGGTAAAAACAAACAAATATGACTAAGCACAGCTATTTTACTTCCGCCTTGCGATGCAACAACGCACGCTGTTTGAATTGAGGTATTTACATAATTCATTATGTCGACGTGTCGCCCCAGCCCTACTTCTTTCACACTGTGACCTCACAAACACGCTTTTGGCCACAAATCACAAATACATTCATTAATTATGACATTTAACTCAAATGTCTATAAGGATAAGTGGATGACAGTGATACAGTGATGACATTTATATCCAAAAAGTAAAAAGGTCAACTTCAGTGTGACATCATAATGTTCTGTAAAAATACTTCTGTTCATTATTCAACCCTGTAACTCAGGCAGGAGAGACTGTGGCCATGTTTCCTGATACTTGGCTGGTTGGTGGAGTGATACAACCATCAGGGTAGCCATTCTAGTTTCCCATTGTTTCCAGAACTTTCTTCACTGGCTTGTACTTTGACATGCAAGCCAACAACTGCAGACTTACTGGCTGCTGTCACCTTTATTTCTGCTATGATGTGCTGATAAGCTGTTAGATCTGTCAGTAACAGGTAAAAATGAACAAAACTTATCATCATTATCAGCGATCCAATTTCGAGATTGTTTATCGCCCGGCTCTTGCAAGATGGTTTTCATCTTTGATCCATGTTTAGTGGGTTTGGTCTTTGACTTAAACTTCCTCTCCAGACATTTTTTAAACTATGTTAAAATCTCTGCTATGATTTAGTGCTGGGTTGAAAAAAAATGATTCTCCGATTAAAATCGATCTGATATCGATTAATAAAACCTGAGATTAATCTTTTAATATGCTTCTTTTACACTGTCCTGTGGATGTGTGAAGCTGTCACAATGACAATGACATCGTCAGGCGGGCGTAGGTGTAGAAACTGCTGGAGCCACTGCAACGATGCTCCGCCACTTTTTTTTCTCCAAGTGATGAAATAAAATATGTGCAATTTGCAGAATCCAGTTGAAATGTATCTACTGTGCTTGAAGATCCGATCACTAAAGTGTATGTCATGTAGAGAGCTTATAAAAACAAATAAAATGGTCAAAGTTGTCATGTTGACATTTAAGGTGCATTGATTGATTTCCAAACGTCAATCATGCATTTAGTAACACGCAAGAAAACATTCCACATTCCACGTGTCTGGTAGCTGGCGGTCGCCTCTGAGCTGCTCGGTGAATTAAATTGTTAATTAGTAAAGATGAAAAGACAGAAAACAACCTTTCATTCATTATTCACTCTTCTGGCAGTTTCTTCATTTGTGATGCATTTACAGTCAGTCTGTTACACTTGGACAGCTTGTGCTGCTGGTAATGAAGGCTAGCTTAGCTACGTTTTCATAGCCTAGTCTGTTAGCTTAGCTTGACCTCTGCCTGCACTGCAGCTTCTCCTCTGAATGGATGTTTCCAATGTGGCGTCATATGCTCGACACAAGTCCGTAACTGATGAATTGAAATGATTCAGGAAATCAGTGGCAATACCCAGCCCCACTGTGATTCATATTTAGTTTAACATGGTTTACACATAAAGTAGTGAAAAAAAATTGAGATTGAGAAATCTGGATCAGACCTTGTGCCCCGCCCACCACCTGCTGGCTCCAGGTGGACAGGTGAAAGAGCAGAGAGCATCAAGATGGTTAGAGGAGGAAACATCAGAGAGACTCAGCCTCATGTTTGAGTCTCAGTCAGACCCAGACTCAGAGGAGGAGTCTGAGACCAGAACCAGAGACTAGCAGACAGATCAGAGCGGTTAGCGTAGTTAGCATCTTGTATTTGTTTATGTTGTTTGTTAGCTTGTAACTGGCAGTGGATGACACAGTGTCGGTGGTTGTGCTAATTCTAACCCTCCCTCCGTACTGACAATGTTTCAGGTTTATCTAGCCCCGCCCCCCGTCCCCACAATTTGACAGGATTGGTTCCTTAGGTTTGTCACGTATGAAACCCCTACCTGTCTGAATCTGTGTTTCTGAGACTGTCATTGGTTCACTGCAGTTCAAGGTGGAAACACTCAGTCATGGTGTTGATGATTATTTCAGTCATCAAATGTCTGTATTATATAAAAACATCATATGGATGTTAAAAAGGTGAAACACTGGATCTGATTGTAACAAAAATAGAGTCCTGCACTTGAGTGCTGTTTTTGGGGAAAAGAGGACCAGTGTACCTGTTGGCTCTGGATTTGCTCCCTTTGAATTTCTGCTTCATAAACTCTCATCTCATGTCAACTTAATTAACTTGGAATCTTGCCTGGTGATGTCAGTTTGACTTTCTGGCTCATGGTCTTCCTTCTCTTTGTATGACTTAATGTGATAGAGACAAAGCCTGGTCACTGACTGACTGATCAGCTCAGTAATGTGGTCTAAACCTGACTGTTAAACAGCATTAAAGCTCTGATTAATAATGTGCTTGTTTCACATTTTCCTGATTTAGAAAGTCCTGCCAGACGCCACCATTGTGACGTATTCATGTTATTTTGACTTTTCTGTACATACAATGGAAGAGGAGGACTGTACCATATAATGCAGTATAATATGTGCAAAATCCCATCAAGTCATTAAAGAATAAATGCTGCCAGTGGTATTTCTCTACTCTAGTTTTTCTTTTATTTTTCTCTAATTTATATCAGTTTTAATATTCAAAATACATGTTGATGAATTCCCTATTTTTTATTTTCAATAAAAACTGAAAGTAATGAGCCCCACTTACTTCCATTACATAGGAATAGCACCTTAGGGCCATTGCAAAGCTGGGCAGAATTAGCACAGTTTTACCCTGAGGTTCCTTGGCACCTGAAATTCTTGCTCATCAAGGTTTTGGTAAAGCAGGGTTTGTCTTATATGATAACAGCTGCATAATGCCCATTGTAGTACAGTAACTACCTTCCCACAACACCGACACCACACCCTCGAGACAAGTTTGGGCAGCCACAGCTGGATCTCCAATTGGAAGACGTGTGTGCATACATTAACATAACAATAAAGCAATAGAGGTTTTAAGGAGAGAATAAAAAAATCACTGAAGATTTCCAAAGATCATTAAATGATGGCAAGTTTCTGTTTACAACATGTGTGCTTTACCTCAAGGTGAATACTGGGGCAAGAATACATTTGCATGAATTAGCATGTTCAAGTAGTGTAGGGACACTGGCTTTTCGTTACAAACAGACAAAGTCGATAAATCAAAATGAGAGCCAGCCGCTCAAGTGATTGTTGTGGCTCTCTGGTCACCGCAGAGACACAGGAATGAGTGTGCAGAAGCCTCACAAAATAGGATGTAGCTCAGTGGTCCATAATTCAAGAATGAATATGTATAAGTAGGAGCTCAGTGGACTTGGCCTAGGGAGAAATAATTTGGTAGACAGGAGGAGACTGGAATCGCCATCTCTCACTGTTCAGAGAGGGTAGAAAAGACCCTGCAGTCATTAGGAAGTAACATTCATTCTGTACCTTCACTTGTTTAGTCATGAAAGGGGTGGAGTTAGTGACAGCAGTGTGTGTGGAGTTATTAAGGTATATTTGGTCTTTTTGAAAACTGTTAGCTTGACTGTGTTCAAACAGCAAGTAGCTGGGCGGATTTTCGGCCAAATGTGGCAGTTGAGTAATGCTCCAAGTACATCAGTTAAGAGCCATCAATGATTAATTAAGTGGCATTTATCACAAATAAACTGAGCTCAGGACTATAGACTTTTTCCACTTGGAGCTAACATAAAATTTTGGGAGGACCTGCCCAAGTCTAGGAGCACCATTTAATCAGCATTCACTGTTGATCATGAAGGACAGGTGCTTTTACTTATCACCAGTCTTCTTATTCATTGTAGCTGCTGTGAGTTCTATGATGAGCTGTATCATTGCTGTAAAGTGGATTTCCTCACAGTCTGTTCTGTTGATTTGACCCTACATTATTTTGTTTGGTTGGTCCTTTTGTATCTTTTCAATTCATTGCTCATTTTCTTTGCAATCTAAATCCACATTATATATTTCCATACTGTCTTTAGGTTCGGCTTCATTTTTTCCTTTAACACTTTTCCAGAACCCTTGAATTATTGGACAGTCCTAAAACACACACACGCGTGTGATCACATATTTGTCCACATTTTCTCCAACATAATTCCAGTAAAGCTGGTAAATAATATAGTGCGCAATTCTATTTTGCAAAAGTGCAGCTTTTCTGGTAAATGTCACCGTTTTTATTTTTTCCATTACATGCCATCTTCCATCACATACCATATGTTCAGGTTCTTCAGGTCATATTTAATTAACAGGTCCCACACATCAGGGGGAAATGTATAATGTATATATTGACATAAGACAAACCATTAAGAGACCTCTTAACTTGATTTTTGCCTGTAATGCATGTAAAAAATTTAGAGATTCCTCGGCCTGAGACAGCAAAATATCATCTGCATATATGAGTTCCTGTTCCAAATTGGATACCCTTAAGATCATCATGGATTCTTCCTCTGCGAGAGTCTCAATAGTTAGACTGTACAGTAATGGAACAAAACTCAATGGAACAACCTGGAGCTGAAGTTGGCAGTTCACAGATGCTTCCAATTCAGTCTGACAGAGCCTGAGAGGATCTGCCAGGAAGAATGGGACAAACTGTCCAAACCCAGGTGTGTAAAGCTTGTAGAGACTAACCAAGAAGACTCAGAGCTGTACCTGGAGCCAAGGCTTCTACAAAGTACTGAATTAAAGGTCTGAATATGTTTGTAAATGGCAGTTTTACAAATTCAAAATTAAATCAACATGAAAAGTGAAGGCGTCTAAATGCTCTCTGAAATGACTGTAGACACGGGTGGTCGTTTATCAGACGCTCCCTGGCTCCATGCAGCACCTAGCTGAAACCACAGCCACCCTTCATTCCCTTCAGTTTAAATGAACTCTAATAAAGTTGCTCTTTGATGCATTAATAACCTCTTCCTCCTGCTGGACTGCGGGGCCAGCTTCCGAACAGCACCCTGCATATCCTTGCCTGACATGCACTGTTTAATTATTTCTTTCTATGAGTGTTGGAGCGAAACGAGGGGAAGTGGAAAGTGATGACATACTTCTAATGAATCCTTGAATAAATAATACTGCTGTCTAAGCTTAAGGCATCCTGAACCGACCTTATTGGGAGAAAGGTGGAAAGCAGAGGAAGCAGAGAGAGGGTAAAATGAGGATGGAGGAGGTAGAGAACACACCTGGAACTACAGTGACCTCTATTGTATGTCACATGATTAGTCTCTCAATTACACTGTTACTTGGCTTTAATCTCAGTGGCGGTCATGCTAATTTTTCAGAGCTTAATTTCAGTAAATCAGGATTAAACATTTATACGTTTCCCTCTACCAGTTTTATATTTTTTTCAATGAACATAAATCAATAAACAGAAGTTGCAATACAAGATATTGGAAACAAATTTATCAAATACAATGCAATAAAGACCAAAAATATCAGGTGTAAGTCCTCAGATTGAATTAATTAAAAAAAAATCTCTTTAACATCTTGTCATTAAAGCAGCTGATGGAAACACAATTCAAACTCAAAATATATTTTGTCAAAATCTCAGAAATATAATAAATACTTTTGTTGTGCAGCTCTTCATGTTATTGTTCAGCCTGAATTATTTTCCAGATTGTTCATACGATTCCCTCATTCCCTCCACTGTAGTAAAATTTATTGCCAATTTACCTGCAGCTCACCTGTGCATGTACAAACACAAAACACTAGACATTATTTTCTGTATTCACAATACATTAATACGTTCACAGTATGCTTGAGAATTTACACGATAAAATAAAAAATAGAAATCATAGAAATCAAACATACCATGTAAAGATTGAATGATAAAAACACCACTTCAGTTGTTTCATATAGTCAGTATTAATCAGTAGTTTATTTGTATTTCATAACCATGTTTCTTATTGTTTTCTAAAAATAAAAACATCAGAGTCATTCTCACTGCCAGAGGAGCCTTCATGCTGTGAGCTGCAGTGAACAGTGTCCGTTGAACTATGAACCGTACTTGTATTATTTTTTTATTTTAAATATCTGTTTGAATCATTGTCATTATTCATTGTTCTGAAAATCTGAAGAGAGGATTCTAAATCCTGCTCAAAACGTTCCTGAACTCTCCGTACACGACATGAACAAAACATAGTCCGATTTTCATGTGGTTTTTAAATGTGTTGTTCTGTTCCAGAAGGACACGACTCACCTGTGCAACAGCTGGATGTTTCCATCTGCTGCATGTGCACAGTGTTTCATTGTGTTTGCGCCTGTCTGCATGTATCTGTGTGTGTGTGTGCGTGCGTGTGTGCATATGTGTGTGTGTGTTTTGGAAGGGGGTGGCCATTTCTCCACTTATCAGAGGCAGTGTGAGATTGAGGGCCGTCACCTACACTCTGTTGCCATAGTGAAGGCAGACGGAGAGCAGGTTGAGTGACAGCTGATCCCACCACACACATTTTCTCTTCCTTCATGCTTTTTGGTGCTCCACTCTCTCATACACAGAAGCTCAGTCCATGACCACACTGTAACTGATCACCTGCCCATATTTCATCTCAGAAGATTCTACAGTGTGTTTCTGTTGCCAGTGGGGAACCTGCACTAAGTGCTTGACAAATGTTGTTGCCAAGGGCAACTGCACAACCAATACTGTTTTGGCTCCCCGACTGCCAATCAACAATGACACTGATCGCTGCCTGTTTTTTGTTGTGCCTTCAAATCTGGACATTTTCATTTGGTTTACAGGTGACTTACACAACAGGAAGTGTGTCTTTTAAAGCTGGGGTAGGAAGTTTTTTTTGGCATCAATGGGCAAATATTCCATAATCACCTTTCAGCACATTGTTATTCAAAAGGGCCTGAGAGCAAACTAAACATCTGCACTTCCTCTTGGTCTGTTTTCAGGCTTTAGAAAATCTATCCTGCCAAAGGAGACTTTGGGCTATCACAGGTGTTTTCAGAGAGAGAATGTTCCTATTGGCTGTTCTACAAATGCAGATGTGTGTGCAGGTCCTTCAGATGGACACCTGTCATACTGTGAAGTGTGTCAGAGACTGTGTCACTGGTGTTGTGAGCTCTTGTGAGGGCGGCTGTATTTTAAAATTCTGCAGTGGTATGATTAGACCTGGGACAAATGAAATTATATGAATAAACATATTGAAAATGTATTCATTACAAACTAAAATAGCCTTTACTGCCATATTGACATATTCCCTGATGGAGACTATGTTATAGTTATGAGTAGGGATGGGCACTTGAAGAAATTTCCTTATTCTATCATGAGAAAACTAACTATCAATTATCGATTCATTATTAATTTTTTTAATTAAAAAATGCCTATGGCAGAAAATACTAAAGAAAGAATCTTTTTCCTCTTTATTCCAAGAAGAAATTATAGTCCAGCAACAATCCTCTTAAACATGGCAGTTAAAGTTTAATTTCTTTAACTATTTAACAGAACAAAAAAGATACGCGGCGCTCCTGAAGGCAGTGGGAGCCCGAGGCTCTGAGCCAAGCCTCTTCACAAATAACAAACCAAAGCTAAGGCGCTTAAACACGGCATTGCAATGTTTACAATGAGCTTCATTACTTTTTAGCTCCAAATGTTCCCACAACAAACTTTCGCCTTGCTCCCTTCATGTTTGCCTGCGATGCCTACGGCAGCCCACATTTTTCTCTGTTGAAAATTGAAATTGCACCCCGGCCGGTTGCTGCCACGTAGTGAAATTCATTGCATTGCTTCAACACTTGGATTGGATTCCACGTGATCGACAAAATTCTTAACGATCAATTATCGATCATCGATTAATCATGCCCACGTCTAGTTATGAGTGTGGCAGAGCGTTCAGGTGATTGACAGAATTCTTATTAATGTATGCAGAAAGCTATAGATGATTTATAACGCTTACTGTAATAACGCTACATATTTAGAGCTGAAACAATCATTTGTTTGACAGTAAATTCATCAGGAACACTTTTGATAAACAGTTAATTTTTCAAGTCAGTTTGGAAAGGAATGGAAAATACCAAATATGCGCAGGTTCAAACATCATATGTTTCCTGCTTGTCTTTGTCTAAAGAGACGGTGTATAAAATATATTTGTGTTAAGTCTTTGTGTCAGTTTGGTGACATCACACTGGGCTCTGGGTACTTGTGATGGTCATTCTCCCTATTTTCTGATATTTCTTAATTAGTTGTTATACATATGGTACATGGATGATATAAATGAAGTGAAATTAAAGAATTCAATTAAATTAAAGGGGGAGCACATTCTTATTTTATAAATAAAAACACATTACTTTTATTTATTTTAAAAAGTATTATTTTTACAGAATGTATACAACGTGCTTTCCATTTAATTTTTACATCCAGCTATTTAAAGGAAAAACATAAAACAATGTTTATTGCATTTTGCTTTATTTCTCAGTTGGATTTGTATTCAAATAGAAACTATAAATCAAGATGTATTACTTGTCAATATCCTTAATTATTATAGGACAGTTCACATGATATTTGTTTATGAAAAGCATACAGAAAATTGTATGATAAGTATATTGTTATGATGTGTAAACCCTTTCCTTCCTGTGTTTTGTTTGCTCAGATCGGTCAGCTGGTGTTCAAGGGGATGAAGCGTCTGAACAGGATTCAGTCCATGGTGTTTGAGACAGCCTATAATACCAACGAAAACCTTCTGATCTGTGCTCCAACTGGTGCTGGCAAGACTAACATTGCCATGCTTACTGTTCTTCACGAGATCCGTCAGCATCTGCAGCCGGGCGGCGTCATCAGGAAGGATGAGTTCAAGGTCTGACTGTGACACACACACACACACAAATTCACAAACTAAAGGAAAATATAGGCTGGCTTATCGCTGCCATGATGGATGTGATACAGTTTGTACATACACTACATATTAAAGTTTGTCGAAGTCTTTTACCTGGACTGACTCTAATATGTCTGACTTGCTGCCAACAAAACCACAGTCAGAACTGAGAAGAACTTGTGTGTAATGTCTTAGACTGTCTGCGATAACTGCTTAATGCTTCCAGTGTTATTCCACCACAGAGATTCTCAACATGCCTCATGGCGATTAAGCATGCTCCTTGCTGAGATTCACACACCCCATGCAGCGATTCAGATCTGATCCTTGGAGCTTTGGATGCTGAAATTACAGGCACCGTTTAAATGGGTGCTTTCTGATAATTTATGTCAAGGACAGCTGAATTTACTGGATTATGTTTCCTTCAAAAGGATCTGTCTTTTTGGCGGATTTGTTTAGCTTTTTGTTATTTAAACTCAATGGGGGGCAGTAATAGTTTGTTTTTATTCCTTTTCTTATGGTTATATGAACTATTCTATAGCGTTGAACCAAGGCCAGGAATTTCGTAATTTCAGGAGCCATTGAGTGATTTGACGCCTACAAATAAATAACTAAAAAAAACAAGAAAATAACACAAATGACATGAAAATAATAAATAATTTACTTTTTAATATAATTTTAAATATAAATGTAAATTTATTTAATTTCAGAAGTTATCACTTTCAGTAGATGAATGTCATTCTTCAAGTGTCAAACTCGCATAAATCATTTTGCCCAGTAAAGTTCAAATATTTTACTCAGTGGTGTCAGTACGGTACTTGACCAGTTAGAAGGTAAATTGGACACCAGTTAGAAAGATGCTAAGGTGGAAGTGATCTCTCTCCTCATGATCTCAGAATAGCGTTCTGTCCCATTAAGGATCTCATGCCTGTTTGCATTCATCACGTCATTTACTGCCCTCTTGTGGTGGCAGCAGGGTATTGACTCTGAAAGCTAGCTTGACTAGCAGCTTTTGTTTCTATTGTTCCTTTGATTTTCGTGGGCGTGACCATGTCCTGTAAGAAGCAGCTGAGAGGACAGCAGCCTGTTATGATATTACAGCATTATACACATGCACAGATGTGTGTGGAAACTAAACTTGTGTATTAAGCATTAAGAGGCAGCAGTAACAAGTAAACAAAGCGAGCAAATTACACTGACTTATCATCTCTGTCTGAGATCTGCAGTGAGTTAGAGAAGTTTGAGACAGAATATTGTTACAGGAGGAGAGCAGCTCCTTTCAGGAATAGATCAGGTTGTGTATGGAGAGAGGGAGAGAGAGAGAGAGAGAGAGAGAGAGAGAGAGAGAGAGAGAGAGCACGCAGTGTTGCTGGTGACCAGAGCAGACAGTTAACTACTTAGTTGACAGTAGCATGGCCACAAAGGCCAAGGTGGCCGTGGGCCATACAATGTTTTTCAGGGCATCACGGCCGGGGGGAGGGGCAAATTCCTACCCTGGTTGAAACACTGACTAAAATTTTGAACACTAAAGTCTAAAACAATGAATGATCAACAATGCACCTTTCATTTTTCCACAGTCGTACACCAGCTGTGAAAAAAAAAAAAATTACAGAACATAATGTGCAAAATTGTACAGAGCAGATTTAGCTGAAGAGGAAGCTATGATGCTGACAGTTCTGAGAGTTCGGGGTCAAAAAGAGGTGGACAAGTCTAAAGAGCTGTCCTTGAGCTGTAACAGTCTGTTAGAAAAAGTGCTCTGCTGCCTGTCCAGAAGCTGCAGAGGTCTTCAGGACTATTCACCACAACTTCAAAGCTGTCTGGTTTGCAGCCAGTTACGGAGCCAGCCTTCCTGATCAATTTATTCAGTCTGTTGTATAGCCGCTTCTGATGCTGCTCCCCCAGCAGACTACAGTTCAGTCTGTTGTCAGTGTAGATGTCCAGGTACGTGGTCCCCCACCACATCGACATCCTTCCCCAGAATATACAGCGGTTGTGTAGTGGTCCTTCCTTCTGAAGTCGATCACAATCTCTCTGGTCTTGGCCTCGTTCATAAACAGAGGAGTCCTTCCAGATCACCCCACAAAATCATCTACCAGTTCTTTCTACTCCTCCTCTGGCCCATCACTTACACACCCAACCACTGAGTCATTCTACAAGTGGCATAAGCCAGAGTTACACTGAAAGTCTGAGGTATTCAAGGTGATGCTTGTGTACTACTCATCACCCAATCAGACAGAGCTTTGCCCAGTGGGACAAACTGCTGTCTGTCAGGTTGTTGGTGATCCAGGAAATGGTGGATATGTCAACCCCCATTGTTTGCAGCTTTTTCTCAGTATCAGTGGCGGATGGTGTTGAATGCACTGGAGAATCAAAGAATGCGATCAAGTTTGAGTGGGCTTGCTGCAGCTGGTAGGTGATGCTATCATCCACTCTCAGATGATGTTGGTAAGCAAACTGCGGAGGGTCGAAGACCATCTTCTCCTGCACCTTAATGAAAGGAGATGTGAGGGCAGCTGGTCGATCGTTCTTGGGAACAGGAGACAGGCAGGGGGTTGTCCTCAGCACTGGTATCTTCTCCTGGTTCAGGCTCATCTTGAAGAGGTGACTCAGGATAGCAGACAGCTGGCTGGTACAGGTCCACAGAACCCTGGGGTTGATACCGATAGGGCCTGCAGCTTTGACTTGGTGGAGTCTCTCCAGGCTGTCTCCTAACCTGCCCAATAGTCACAGTCAGGGTGCTTGTCAAGGGTGGAGGGCTTTGTTCCACAGAGCTCCATGGGCAGTGGGAGTGTGTGGAGGCCTGGGAGTGGTGTGTGGTGGAGAAGAGAGCTGCTGAACAAACAAACTCATTTGCTCTCTCCAGCCTGCCCTGTGGCCGTCTGTCCCTCACCTTGAACCCAGTGAGTTCCGTCATTCCGGCCAACACATCCCTCGTGTTGTTGTAGGAGACCTTCCACTTCCACAGATTCCCTGTTGGGTCAGGCAGTACCCTCCTCAGTTCTCCCCTGTCTCCAGACCTGACCTGTCTCCAAACTCTTCTTCTTATTACAAAGTACTTTCTTCAAAGTACTTGTTGTTCGGGCAGCAGCATACACGTCTGTCATGCTGTTGATGTCCTCCCCGTGTTGCTCACAAAGCACACAGTCTGTGGTCTGGAGTCTGTAGACTCAAATCGTAAATGATAAATTGCTTATAGCGTTTTTCTAGTCTTACTGACCCAATTCAATTCACCCATTTACTCACATTCATATATCACACTCATACACACAGTCATACACTAATGGAACAGCCATCAGGAGCAATGTGGGGTTCAGTATCTTGCCTATGAATATGCGGCCTAAAGGAGCTGGGTATCGAACCACCGACCTTCTAATTAGTGGACGACCCACTCTACGTCCTGAGCCACAGCCGTTCCTAAAAGCAGTCCTGCAGTGCTTCCCTAGCCCCCTGAGTCCACCTCTTAACAGTCATATTGGATACAGGCTGCCATTGAACCAGAGGAACATACTTTCTGGTGTCAGGACCAGGTTGTGATCAGATCTGGGGTTATGCTTAGCTTTAGCATTTTATAGTGAGGCGGTTAACTTACTGGAAAATGTTGGCAATGTTTTGTCCAGCGGGACATTATCCAGTTCCCTGTAATGGCTACAAAAGCATTAGGATGCTAATCATGCAGTCTTGCAACAGTGGAGTGAATGGTGTCACATGGTACCTCTGCATCAACATTCTTTCACATTAACATGTCTGAGATTGCACCCCTTTTCATTCACAAACAATTAGGGTTGTGTGATCTTAACCTTAGTCCGATTATTACCCTATGAGCGAGAGAGGAAGAAGAGTGACCAAAAAAGCGAGTGTGTTGCGTTTTATTGCTTCTCTCCCTCATTGACTTCAGACGTTCTATTTACCGCCATAAAAAGCAGCAGGATCAGAAACTGAACTAAATGATGTGTTCTGTCTGTCTGTCATCTCCTCTGCTCTTAAATCACAGCTGCTCCTACACACAACAAGCAGCTTTATTACAATGTGTGTGTGCACATGTATTGCAATCATGGTTATATGTGGTTATATATGTTAAACATTGTGGCAGGCAAATTAAATTTAATATGAAGCTCTTAAGCTCGCTGGGCCCAGTACCGGGTCCGACAGAACAGTGCGATAAATAATTGGCTGCAGAAAGTTGATTGAACAACAGTCCAAGAGGGTTTAGAATATTTGTTTGGCAATAAAATAATTTCAATATTTCTGTTTCAAAATAACTAACCTATCAATGTAAACTGAAACGCGACAGTACATGTAATCCGCTCTCTCCACCCCACTGTGCTGGGTGTCGTATGAAACTAGAGAAGCTACTCTATTTGCTTGCTATTCTATTGATAGCATAGCATAGCATAGCATAGCCTGAGCTGACCATGCCAGCCCCAAAGCAAACACAGGACCAAACTTCTCAGTTTACAGTCCACATTTTGGGTTTATGACTAAATGTTCCATCATATCCCGAAGAGGTTCTAATCAAAAACTACAAATAATATTTCCTTACCTTTTCTTGGTAATTTTGAGTCTATACCCATACCCATACCATTTCCCAGTCAAGTCGGCCAAGATGGGAGCCTGGATAACAGAGACTGAGCCCAAAGCCTGAATTTCATACATGATCTTTTGTTGCCATCTAGCACGGGTTTGGTGATACAGCCGTTTAAAAAGACAGCGCTATTGTTTTCGACATCTCGTGAGGTTTCGAACGGTATGTCACACTCCTATGGGACTTGATACTACACCCATGCGTAAGTACAAGAGACTTTCAACCCAGATTGGGATTTTACACATGACGCATGGCCAGTTGAGCTTTGTATATGGTATGTTTTATGTTTATTTTTCACTATAACAATGTCTACAAAGTAAAATCAACATAATATTGCAATTTAGATGTCTTGGAAGAGATTCAGAGGAAAAGTGGAGACAAAATTATACGATTTAATTGTTTTTTACACACAATGGTTGTGCACAATTGAATCTGATGATGTACAGGGTAAATGAAGTGGCTAAGGGTTGTATTGTGTGCGCACAGCCTCCTGTAGTGGAAATCATTGGTATTTCGTAGCCAGATTTCATTTCAAGAGGTTAAAAACCCGTTTGGCGCACTGGGTACCTTGGCTATCTAAGTGTCCAAATGGAGAGTCCCCATCCCTACTAAAACCTTCGTGGAATTTGTGTGCTTTGTGGTATTTTTGCCAACATTGATACAGTTGTAGCCATGAAGTTGTTGAATGAAATCAGTGGCATCTCTGTGCATAAGATCATTGCTATCAGAGTGTTATCCACTGCGATAGTAACAGTCACAATGTTACTGAAACTAGGAATAAATTCTCTGAGGTCTTACCTATCCATAGTGACCAAGCTCTTGCATATTGACCTGATAGTTGTGGAGCTGTTCTTGATCTACTGTTTTATGGGTATGTCTGTCTAGGCGACGCACACCTCCCAGCATCCTTAGGGCTTTTAATACTCCAAATAATAATATCCTAGATGAATGGGAAAACAAGTTAAATATCGCCTTGACATTTGCAAAGGCATGAGCAATCGGCGGTTGTTCTGATGATCGTTTATCACCGATATCAGCGTCCATCAGCACAACCCTACAAACAATGCAATTGTTCCTGCCTTTTTTTTACTGTCCTATAAAAAGTCCCTGTCCACCCGAACAGTCCTGAAACTAGGTACAGCCGCACTGTGTTCCGGGAGCAGCCATGTCTCTGTGAAACACAGAATGCTACAGTCCTGGTATTCCCTCTGGTTCTTGATCAGCGCACCAAGCTCATCCATCTTATTGCCCAAGGACCCCACATTCCCCATGATGATCGCTGGAACAGAAGGTTTATACTTCCTCTTATACGCTCTGCGCTTAGCTCCAGCTCTGCAACCCCGACGTCTCCTCTGCAGCTCCTCTGGGATTTCAGTAGCACTGGTTTACTCAATGCGATCAGCTGGTCCCATGAGAAAACAATGCCCTCACTCCTCTCAACATGGCCCCCCGTTACAGAGTGTAGAAATTAACAGGGAAACCACCAAAAAAAATGGAAAACAAAAAGTAGCCATTTACACACATTGCCAAATTAACACAAACACGGAAATAAAAAATAAAGTGAAGAAAAATGAAGAAAAATCAAACACACACCAGGAGCTGGAGCCACTCAGCATGACACCATCAGGCAAAAAACATGTGGTGTCTGCCTCAACAGCATTTTCCAGGTACACCACACATCTGAAGCGCTGCTATGGTGGTTCAGAGCTTTATTTGAACTGTGTTATGTTCATGCTGGAGATGAAGAGATGCTGAGTACCAAACCCTCCTTCCACAACACATGAACCTCTTCTTTCTCCATTGATGTTTAAAAAAAACACCACAGAACACTATAAGAAAAAAAACATATTATAGGAAACCATCAAAAGAAAGTTGGGTCATACAGTATTTTCTTAAAGCTTCTTGAAAACTTGGTTTCTCTATGGTATCTAATATTCCTGATTAAATGAGCAACACTCAGAGTTAATTAAAGTAACATTCTTGGGTTTTATTAGGCGTTCATTAGCACTCTGTGGGTAGATTGATCAGATTCAATTGACAGTGACAAGTTCCAACAATATTATATTGTGCTTATGTAGCACCCCATCACACTTAGTAAGAAACTGGTTGAGAAATTAGGTTTTGAGGGGCTTTAATGCAGAGCTGTTCAGCTAATTATAAAATATTTAAAATGCGTCGCTAGTTTAATTGTAGGCTCATTGTAGGCTGAGGGTGGAAACTTTTCACCTTTTGGCAAAAATCTGTGTTTTGAATCCAGAAGTCATTTGTATGGAGATAGATCCTTCAGTAAAAAAAACACCATGAGCATGAACTGCTGGAACAGCAATCTGGTAAACTTCTCCTCCAAGTTTGGAATGATTGTAAAATAGAACTTTAAATAAATGCATAAAAACTCAACTATTGACAGTTTACTCTAATAATATTGGTCGGTCTGTTAGTAAAGCTATAAGGTCAGATCCTTACACACACTCAGATAAATAACTCAGACAGCCAAAAGTCTTTGTTCTCTCACATGCAGACTTACACACACATGCACACACATAATGCTGCGCAGTGCCAGCCAATGACAATAGGTACTTTTCATACATCACCATTAAACTTTAGCCAGGCAAATGTCTGACATCATGTTTTCAATAAATCGTGATTTGTACTGGTTGCCAGGGAACAAATGATCCTCCCTCTGTTTTCTCATTTATCACTACAGTGTCCTTCCAGTGTCTCTCTCCTGTATCCCCCTCTACCCCAACCCCCATCCCCAACTTCTACCTTCCTCACTCTACCCCTCTCTGTTTGTCTTATTAATTTCTCTCTCTCTCTTTCTCTCTCTCTCTCTGTGTAGATTGTATATGTAGCTCCAATGAAGGCCTTGGCAGCAGAGATGACTAATTACTTCAGTAAGCGATTGGAGCCACTGGGAATCACCGTTAAAGAACTCACTGGAGACATGCAGCTAACCAAAGGAGAGATTCTACGAACACAGGTACATCCACACTCTAGCACTCTATCACACACACACACACACACACACACACACACACACACACGCTATGAGATCTATCATGTTTCCAAAAAAAAGTTCAACAAAAGCTGCTGCCCCTCCCCCCAGGTTTCCTCTTCTGCACATGCATGTTCTCTAGCACCCCCAAGTGGACTGGATCGTAACACTTATTGGAGGCCATTTCATCAAATATTCTGCATCAGTCACAATTCTGTCTATTATAATTCACAAGTGTAACTTTACTAGGTCAACACTTTCACAGTCAACTACTGCTGCAACGGATTTACAGAGGTTTTCAAAGAGAGAACTCATGATAGAAGGAGTGCTATTAACTTGGAAGTGTCTGCTCTTCCTGTTCTGGCTTCATTACCTGTTTAAAGACACAATGATTGGAATCCTAGTGTTTTTATTTGCACATAGCCTTAGTGTTCAGTGTCACTGTATATATGTTTCCAGTCCTTTATCTGCTAGTAGTATATCCTGAGCTCTTCCTCTGTGACACAGAGATGGTCAACAAAAATGGAAGAAACAACTATGAAGTAGGGATCGACTGAAATGTTTTTTTCAGGGCTGATACCGATACTGATTATCGGTAAACAGGGAGACCGATAACTGATATTTGAAACTGATATGCCATCACAAAGCTACTGCTGTATAAGGACACTCACCTTGGCGTCCAGGTGTTTCTTTTATGTTGTCCACCCCATTTATATCAGTGAAAGTAGCTAAATAACAGAAACACCTCTGTACAATGTAACACAGCTCCACACACTACATCCTCCATAATAATAATCAACAACTGTCTACAAGAATTTTATTACAAATTGAACATTATAACCTTCATGAAGGAGGATTTACTGTAGAACTGTTGTATTCGTCAAGTCAAGTAAAGTCAATTTTATTTGTATAGCGCCAATTCACAACATCATTTATCTCAAGGCACTTTCCAAATAGAGCAGGTCTGGACCTTCTCTTTTTAATATTATTTACAGAGACCCAACAATTCTCACCAAAAGCAGCACTAGGCAACAGTGGAAAGGAAAGACTTCCTTTTAAGAGGCAGAAACCTCGAGCAGAACTGGACTCAGGGTGGGCGGGGCCATCTGCCTCGACCGGTTGGGTTGGAGAGAGAGGGAGAGAGTGAGAGAGAGAGTGAGAGAGAGAGAGAGAGAGAGAGCACAGAGGAAAAGATGAAGAACCTGCAATGAAAGCAATATTAATAATAGTGATAGCGACAGTAACAGCAATAGTAATGTAATGGCAACTGTAGTGCTCCTACTGATAAAGTAGTAATGACAGCTAATGACATTGATAATTATCATTATTAGTTATAGTAGATTTGAGCAGGTTTAGCAGCAGGTGTTGAACAGGATCAAGGGGCAGTAGGTGGTTTGCAGTCTCAGATCCAGACTCTACAGCTGCAGCTCTGGAGGCGGGAAGACCTGCTGAGAGGAACAGGAAGGAGATAGAGAAGGAGAAGGGAGAGAGAGAGGTATTAATGTACATCAGTTTTAGCTGGATGTTCCTAATAAAGTGAACACTGAGTGTATAACAGTAGGTGTATGCACAGGCTGGAAAGAGCCTAACTGGAATGAATTGGTAATAATTTCATATTATATATATATATATATATATATATTAATTATCATCACCTCGTAACATGTTTTACCTCTCCCGTCCCCCTTTTAAGAGGTGACATGTTCAGTTACATTTTTACACAGCGATTTTACTTCTACTGCAGTAAAATGTCTTTTCAGTAACAGACAGGCTGACGTCAGTGTAGTGGCTCATCTCCAGTTGCAGGAGTTTCTCATGCTAGAAGTGTGTATTGCTGCTCTATTTATCACAGCTAATGCTTCCTTTCTTCATCACAGTGTTTAACTACCTGCTGTACATTTAAACTTACCGTAGTTCTGCTCCAGCACCCAGAGCTCTCTGCTCCTTTTAGTGACTTTCACTAATTCAGCAGTTGTTTACATGCTGTTCAGATCAATTAGTGACTTTAGCTTAGCAGTTAGCATTAGCGTCTCTCTCTCTCTCTCTGTGTCTCTGTGTCAGATGGACGTATTCATCAGAGTGTACATATTCTGTGAATACAAACAGTCTGTTCAATCAAGCTGCAAGTTGAAGACTTGTGGCCAAGGTCTAAAGTTTGAATGTACCCTTTAAGCAACCGAAGTCACAGCTCTTTCAGGAAAGACGGGAAGAAGCGGGGAGTGGGTCAGCTGTTATTGTGAGCTATTACCTGGCTCACATGTCCTCTATGCTTAAGTAAAGTTATAGTGAATGCATTCTGCACTACCTTATTAATGAAGTGTTTTTGTCTTGAATTCATTGCACAGTGATTTTTTTGTGTTCGTGAAGGTTCTTTCTAGTATACATGCTTTCTTATATTATGAATTATTTCTCTGCTTCACCTCACTGCCTTTATTAAGCTATCAAGCTGTTTCGCAGGTTTGTTTTTTCGAGCTGACCACAGCAGTTCCTTATCTGGCTGTGGTGCGCTGCTTTGGTTTGTTCTGTGACAGGACTGCAACACAGTCCACATGATGATGATAAACCACGCACTGTCTTTTTTTAATGATAATTACTCAGTGTCACACTTCCATCACACAGTGTCAAAGGTCAGATATTTTGGCAGCATCTTGGAGAACTTCTGTATCTGTGTTTTTGTGTCTGCATATGATATTTAATTACAAGATCTCAACAGTGTTGCACTGTTAGATTACTGAGCAACATGGTGCAATACAGTGAGTCATCTGCCTTTTCTATTTCCTTCTCTCAACATATTTGCTTGGACTTATCCAGGTTTCAGTGCAGTGTTTGCTCTAAATAGAGCCACCTCCATAGCACCACCATGCAGCGTGGGTGTATGAAATATTCAGTCAAAGTAAGAGCTGGGCGCCAGACAGGGGAGTAATCCCAATCCTGTCACTTTTAAAAAAAATATAGACATAAGTAATTTACATTGATAACCCAGATAGCTTGTTACCCTTACGACCAAAATTTGTGTCAGGAGAAAAACAACAAAATCACAATCAATCCCTCCTCATCAGTTAAATGTTGTTGGACAGAAACCAAATAATAATGAAAATTAAAGCTGTACGCAGCATTGATCGTGCCCTCACATTGTCGTTCACGTCGAGCGGGTCTGGTTTGTAGGGGTCACTATCGATCCATTTTGCCACGGCCAAACCTGAGAAATCAGATATCAATTTCAGCCCCTTCTGTCGCATGTGCCAGGGTTTGTGAGTTTTCGAGCATCTCTAGTCCCTCAATAACAACTCCCTGTTTCTAATGTCAGAATTTGCCGCTCTTCCATTCATTAAAAACAATTTTCACCATCATCATCATCAAGGTCTGAAGGCTTGTCTCGCCACGTTTGAGGTGGATGTGGTCAACCCGCTAGGAAGAGTACATCAAAGAATAAAACATGTCATTTTCTTTTGCCAGTACGTGGCGCTATGACCACAGCTGAATACGGGCATGTAGATATGTTCAGGCTATGCTCTTATCAAACATGTTAAGTTTGGGGCAGATTGAACAAAGTATATTTGAGTTACAACAACTTCATCTTCCACAGCCAAACACAGAAATATGTAACTTTGCCACAGACACACCATTCACTGAAAACTCCCAGTTTGGCGTCACAAAGGTCTTTAGATTGCACTGACCGAATTTGAGGTGGAGCTGATCATTTCTGTAGGAGGGGTTTTCTTCCATTCTGAAGAAGAAATTTCTTCTTAAAACCCACTTACTTACTTTTTACGTCGATTCTGACATTCACCAATGTTTTCTTATTTGGCATTTTTTCATAAGTAGAGAACAGAATATGCGCACACTTAAGAGCAGAGAGTGCTGACACGTTGTCCGTCCATCTGAAGAATAGAATAAATATAAGTTGTGACCTCTGTTCTACAGTTATGTAATATTATATTATTCAAATGACAATAATATTTTTGTTATTTATAATATTTTCTTAAAAATAACTTTTGTTATATTACAAAACATTACGGTCTTTTAAAATAAATGAGCACTACATTAACACTTAACCGCCTGTTTGCGGCTCACGTCCTGCAGCAGAACCTCCACTTCAGAACTTCTACAGTTCCCTCTGCGTTTTGATTCCGCTGCTCCGTCTTTAGATTTTCGTTTTGGCGTTTTCTCCACTTTCCCTCACGGTATCTCTTTGTGACTTCTGTCTGAGTCTGCACACGACCCTTCAGTCAGTGGTTGGCAGCGGCCGACCCGTGGGCCAAAACTGGCCCGCCAGCTGTAATGTCTGCTCTGCCAGATTATTTTGATAATCAGATTTTTTTGTTATGCCTCAGCACTGGTGACGGCCAGAGGAATTATGTTTTCAGGTTGTCCGTCCATCTGAAGAATAAGAATAAATATAAGTTGTGACCAATTTATATTGTGAGCGGTTCAAGTTCTAATCTCTACTTTTTCCACATCCCACAGACTTAGTTATTTTATTAATCGCTTGTGTTCAAAGCAACACTTTTCTCTACTCTAAGTGGTAGTTACCAGTACGGTTCAGTATAAAGACAAAATCAGATGTTCACTTTTGATTAGAAAGCTGTCTGGAGTGTCTGCGGTGGTTCCGCTTGCATTAGAATGATAAATGATAGTGTTGAACATGTCAGAGCACCTTCGTTAATCACATTCTCACGCTGACATAAGAGATCTTTGGTTATGTTATGAACCTTCACTTATTATGAAGGTACACTGGTGATGGCTCCTATATCTGACATCACAATCATTCTCTTTAAATTTTGAGCTCACATTGACAATAGCCAGGCCCCACAATGCAACAGCTTCTTTGCACATGTGAAAAAGAATGATTTTGGGTGGGCGGTGCCAGTGAGTTCTCACATCAAGTGTGAGGCGGTGGCACAGGTGGCAGAGTGGTTGTCTACTGACCGCAGGGTTGACTGTTCGATCCCCGGCTCTTCTGTCGCTGTGCTGAAGTGTTCTTGAGAGTTTGACAGTTTCTCCCAATGGCTGACAAGCGCCTTGCACTGCATCTCCACCTCTGTCAACATGTGGATGTGACTAGTAGTGTAACGCGCTTTGAGTGGTTGACAAGATTAGAAAAGCTATATATAAATGCAGTCCATTTACCATTTCACCTAAATTGACAACATACGTGCGTTCACTAAACCCAGACAGTAACAAATATGTTGCACAAGCAGAGGAGACAGGACCCTGGACCTGCTGTATGCTAATGTTAAAGAGGCCTGTGTTCATTACCATGAACACACACACACACACACACACACACACACAGTGTTCTCTATTTTGACTCACAGAAATACTCACAGGGGGACCAAAGGTGGATTAATCCACCGCTGAAAATAATAATGAATTGATAATGCACTATTTCCTCCAGTTTGAGTGACTGTTGGATACAAACTGTTGTTGCTAGCTGTTTTGGAAAATACTGAGCATTTAAAGAAAATAAAATTCTATTACTGAGAAGTTCCTCCCTTTGCTTTCAAAACAGTTGTCTTAGAACAGTTCTTCATGTCATTGATTCCACAAGATGTTGGATTCCTGTGAGATTCTCATTCACATAATTTTTTGCAGATTTCTCAGCTGCACATTCACGCTGCTTATCTCCTCTTCGACCACATCCCAAAAGTTTTCTATTGGATTCAGATCTGGTGACTGAGGAGGTCACTGACCTGAAGTAAACTGAACTCACTGTCATGTTCATTTCATGTTGAGAAATATTTTGCTGCATGATAATGCAGGAATTAGCCATTACAAGGTGGGTAACTGATCTTGTGTCCGCTGCAGCCTCAGGTTTCTGTTCTTGGTGACTGGGGTGGAACCTGATGCGGTCTCTTGCTGTTGTCGACAATCCACCTCCAGGTTCAGTGTGTTGTGTGTTCTGACATGCTTTCCTGGGATTTTGTTGTTTCTCCCACAGTAAATTCTAGAGACTGTTGTGTGTGAAAATCCAGGAGATCAGCAGATTCAGAAACACTCAAACCAGCCCATCTGGTAGCAGCAATCACGCCACAGTCGAACTCGCAGAGATCACATTCTTTCCTTATTCTGATGTTTGATGTGAACATTTGGTGAAGCTCCTTAATCTGTATCTACAGGACTTTATTCACTGCACTGCTGCCATGTGATTGACCGATCAGATAATTGTATGAATGAGTAGGTGTGCAGGCGTTGCTGATAAAGTGCTTGATAGGTGCATATGCAAGTTTTGTTTTGCTGGCTCTGAATCAGCGGGCTCAGGGACGGCTGCCACACACAGGAGGAAAATCTGAAAGTGCTGAGTGATCGTCAGCTTAGGTCTTTTTTTTGGGAGTTCTTGAGAATAACGATCCAATATAACTGGAGTAACACCAGCCTTATCAATCAAGGCTCTGACAGCATGGTGGTTAAGCCAGCTTAGTTAATGGTGAGGGAAACTCCAGGATACTTACTGTCTTTAAATGAGGGATCAACCTATAAAACATCAATGAACTATGAAGTTTATCATACATGTGAAATGACATGAGAATTATCTCCTTAAAGGTTCATTTTGTTGACCAGTACCGTTTGCTGTCGTGTGTTCTCCAGTCAGATCTTAAGCTGTCAAGTGATGAGAACAATTTTGTCAATGACAAAATTAGCTAATCATATTCCTTTGTTGAATTCCAAATGCTAGTCAATTGGATGTTTTATTTCTGTCGAGCAATCAGTAGGTTGTTCAGTTAATTAAGTGTTGAGCAGCAGGTGAAGTATAGTTTCTGTGTTTTGTGGGTTTCATGAATTCAACCTCATATATGTTCCAGAAACCGCCCTCACGCAGGAGTTTTTCCCTCCGTGATAAAAAGAGGATGGGTTCATTACAATGAGGCCAACGGAAAGGGGATGAAAGCTCCAGGTTGAGCACATGCTTAGAGATAGAAGAGGGCTCCTCCAGCTCAGAGGGAAGTGGAGGTTGGTGGATCCGGCATGAAAGATTGAACAATGAAACTGAGAAGGTTGGAGAAACATGCATATCTGTTAAATCCAAAAGAGTTGGATTTGCGAGATTGCACAGCTTAGAGTTAAAGTTTATAAGCTTATGGGACTTATGAATACAGAAAAGGAAAGGAAAGGTTCAGGTTTGGGTGTGTGTGTGTGTGTGTGTGTGTGTGTGTGTGTGTGTGTGTGTGTGTGTGTGTGTGTGTGTGTGTGTGTGTGTGTGTGTGTGTGTGTGTGTGTGTGTGTGTGTGTATCGAGTGGGGGGTTGGGGCATTTTCCTATGAAACGAGGCCAATTCCAGCTAATCTGAAGGTGTATTAAAGTTGCATCTCTATCAGGTCATGTGAGCTGACTTCACAAAGAGAATGATTAGTCAGATCCACTGCAGCTCTGCAGCAACCCACAATCTCTCTTTCACTTGGCCTTGTTCACTTCTCTCTCTCATCCCTCCATCTGACTGTGTTAGTGTCAGTACATCCACCAGGCTGTCTGAACAGGCCGCAGTGATGCCACGCACTGTAACCTTGGTTGTCTTCTGTCCTCACTTTTTGTTTCATCATGCTCTTTTGATGCACATTACAGTGGGAGTTCTGGCATGACTTCACTTACTGGTAAGGTGAATTAAGAAGAGACGGCAGGATCAAAACTCCAGCAAGACATGCAACATTAACCATTTCTGTATTGTAAGACTTTAAATTAAAGCGGACAAGGTTGAAGGAAAAATAAAACAAAAGCAATCACATATATCCAGTGATTACCAGCAACACATCCGACCCTGTGTTATTGTTACGCGCTCAGGTGTGGGCCGCCAACATTTTTGAGATTTTCATGTGGACCGTGAGTTGAGAAAGGTTGGGAATCACTGATCTAGACCAATCAAGTTCATTAACTGACAGACAGGCAAGGGCTCAGCATAATAAGTCCACAAACGGGAGAAGTGTTTCAGTGGAGATGTACCTCAGTGTGTATTTCAAGTATTTCCACGGTTATGAGGAACATTTCTTTTAATATGATTCTTACAGGAACAAATAGTTTGTCATGAAAACCTGTGAGAATCATTTTGGCTGTTATTGTAATAGGTAAATATCAACCGTTTGTGATCATTCTCATCAGTAACTTCTGGTCAGCAAGTTGGAAGAACTTCTGTAAGTTTCTTTAGCATTGACTAGCCGGTAACCTCGGTGCCTCCTGCAACAGCATATAGTGCTGCCAACAGTCTCCATTAACACTGTGGTCGGTTTAGGTAGTGGATTAAAGCTGTTTCAGTTTCGGTAACATTCAAAGTATTCATTAGAAGGGCCTTGTTGTGAGTGAGTGATGAGTGAAATGATAGGAAATCCAAATTGTAAATTGGTGTGTGCACATAGACACAACAGGTTAGAGTCGTTAGAGTTGTAGTGGATGCTTAGCGCAGTTAACATTTGTCGATTAAAGACAAATGCTGATTTGGGAGTTGATGGTCTGAGTCTGTATGTCAATTTACAACAACCTTATTCCCTCTTACAAAGCTCTGATTGGCTCGCTTGTTTTTCTAACTGAAGGAACAATAAACAAAACAACACATCTATTTGAATCACTTAAAAAAAAATCAAAGAAGCTGGCAGAGTTCTGGATCCAGGAGAAAACTGCAGTGGTAAAATGATAACACTCACAGGTATTTTTAGTTTGAATTACTTCTGCAGAAAAAAAAGTGGTGAATTGAAAAGAACTTGCAAGCTCTCAGAAACGATGGAAATCTGTTTGTCCTTGCAATGACACGATCAGTAATTCCTGGAAAGAATGTGTCGTGTGTTTGAGTTGAGCACTCACAGGAAGCTAGTCTGTTCAGCAGTAGAGCTAAGGATCATAATAAATGCTTTAAACAGGTGACTATGGACCTGCTGTAACTTCCCGCAGGTCTACCATGACTTCATATTACTGTATTAAAATGTATGCATTTATTTTTCACACTCCTCTTAATACACCATCCACTGATCAGAGGAAAACAGCAGCTCTCATTGTAATTAGGCCAAATGTGTTTTTTCATGTTTACCTAATTGTAAGTGGAACATAAGGACAAACACACACACACACACACATACACACAGGTTTTCATTACAGTCTCGACAAGCCGTTAGTTGTTCACATATCGCAATCCAGTAAATGCCTTTCTCTTACCTCCCCACTCCATCTTCCTCCCGCCCACCCCATCTTTCCACATCCTCCTCTATCCATGGCTGTGATAGTTACCATGGAAACAGAAAGGGTTTTCGAGGGATGCTGCCATGTGGATGCCAGTGTGCGGGTGGGTGGCATCCTGGGACATCCAGGCCCTCTTCCCTCTCTGTCCAGAGAGGAAATATCAGCTGATGACATCCAAGAAGAAGCTGCCTCACGGTCAGACAGTTGTCTTGTGAAGGGCGGACAAGAGGAGTGTGTCAAAATTTCCTTGTAAAGTCAAGTCACGTGCAGGGAAACTGAAATAGCTGCTGATGTGTTTCGGCCCATTTTGCCCTCATAATATTGGGTTTGTATAAAACTACACCAAAGAACAAAACACTTGGCGAGAGAAAATGTAAAGGCAAAACCCAGAAAAGGCAATTATTACAAGTCATTACTGAAACATCAGGCTGCGTTGAGCCATGGCTCTTGCTGCAAAGATCAAGAATATTTTTAGAGCTGATCACTTGTCAGGCACATTGCAGTGTGATTAATTAGTAGTGCTGAAAGTTAGTGTGATCTGACATGGACTATGTTGTGCATGGCTGCACACAGCTACCACTCTACACACTTACCACTGAGGGAAAAGCTCATCGCTCCAACTGCACTCATTAAATTAACATAAAAATTGTTCAACATGAAAGGACATTTTCCCATCTTTGAAAGTGGTCAGTGTTACTTCTACTTTTCAGAAATGTTTTCAGTCGTGAAAATGATAGAAAAATTAATTGTACTCTCAAATGACACGTTTTCGCTCTTTAAATACTTGGTGCTCTCAGACAAAAGCTAAGGCATCAACACATTGGGGCAGTGTTGGGGGGGGGGGTTCCTCCTGTGACCACACCAGAGGGCCGACGGTTCAACCTCCTGTCTGTACGCAGACTTGTCACTGTCAGGAGTTTAACGATCGGTTCTCCTGAGGTGCAGTTGGTGTAGAATTAGAGGAGCGGTGGGGAGAGCAGACATTCCTGAGGGGGGAAACAGCTCTGACTGTCCGGTTGCTAGATATGATTGATTCTCCCCGTCCTCACACGCCGCTTCCTGTCCGTCAGGAAGTCGCTGATCCCATCGACAGGTGGAGGCGGGCGGTTGCTGGTGCAGTTGGTTATGTGATGTTGGAGCGGGTGAGGGGTGTGAATGTAGGCTTATCAAACCGACAGTAAAACACATTCAGGTTGTCAGCCAGTGGGTGATTCCCCACAGTGTGGAGGGATGGTTTTCTGTAGTTGGTGATGTCCTGCAGACCTCTCCACACTGACGTACAGATCTGTGTCCCATCTCTATGTTGTACAGATCTTCGTCCCATATAAATCTGCTCTGGGAACTGTATACAGTAAATTTATTTATTTGATCTATTTTAACTAATAGCACACAAATCATTATATTGTTCATGTCCGTACTGAATACATCATTAGAATAATTAGTGTAGGTTGGAAAAGTATTTGAACCCCTAGTGACATGAACAGAAGTTGACTGGAGTCATTAGCAAACAGTCCAGTCAATCAAACAGGATTAAAGGTGTGGGTCAGACACTTTGGCCCCGTGTTCAGACCTGCATTAACATGCGTCTCTGGTGGTCCGATCACAAGTGGACAGTTCACACCTGGCATTAACATGCGCCTCCACATGCATCTCAAGTGACCACTTGTGATTGGATCTCACTTCGCTCTATATGCAAATAAATATATGTGTGTTGTTTTTAACCAGTCTGACGAGAGGGAGAGAGAGAGAGAGACAGAGAGTAGTAGAGAGGGGTTGAGTGAATTGTTGCTCTGCTCACAGTCAGATCAGCTTTTAGCTATTTAAGATAGTAAAATATTTTGGGTTCATTATAAACTGTGTTAGAACTAAGTCTGTGACAGAGGACGTCAGTAGGGTAGGCGGTCCTTCAGAGGAAGTCAGTAGAGTAGTTGTTCCTTCAATGTGGCCAGGATACTTTCACGTTGACACTGCTAAAAGAATGTGGCCTCATGTGGTCCAGACCACCTCTGACTGTGGTCTGAGTGATCGGATCTCAAATGCGTCTTCAATGCATCCTGGGTGGGCTCACACCTGAACTTAGAGCTGACCGCCTGTGATCAGATCACCTGAGACGGATGCTAATACCAGGTCTATAAAGGTCTGAGCAGGTCTAAGCTGGTCTGAGCAGGTCTGAGCAGGTTTGAACAGTTGAACATTACAAACATTTTTAGTTTGATGCTGACAAGAAACGTGCTGATGTGTAATGTACCTTCCGAAAGACAAAAACATTCAGAATTGTTGATTTGCATAAAAATTGCGTGAAGAGTAACAAAGTGTTTTTAAAGAGTTCAAATATTCATCAGTCTACAGTCACACAAACTGTCTATAAATGAAGATGAATTAAATAAAAGCATGGAATCATTCATGAAGAGTGAACTGACTTTTGTTGAAGTTGGTTTTAAATATTCTCCATTTACTGGCTTCATTCTTCTTGGGCTTTGGCTAAAATAAACAAATAAAATGAAATAATTTAAATTGACAGGATTTGTAATTAGTGAGCAGAAGTGTAAAAAAGCATCTTTGTGAGGACCCGGCCCCACAACAAAGGGCCTTTTGAAGGTTAACACTGGGTTGTAGGTTCAGGGTTAGAATCACATACAGGTTATAGTGTTAGGCTTAAAAGTATGGATGAGGTAAGAGTCAGAGTTATGCATTTATTGTTGATGGATAGAGTTAGGTTTAGCCGCTAGGGAATGCATTTTGTTGAAGAGTGTCCTCACAGCTAATGAAAGACAAGAATGTGTGTGTGTGTTTTTCAGTGTGTGTGAAATATGCAAGTAATCCTCTTTTGAAAGGCCACAACTTAAAAATCCACCTCCATAACTAAACATATGGTAACAAGCTTTCCTGCAAATGCTGCAGGAAATATCACCGGTGTCCCCCATATGCTGAACATGTCTCAGCCAAAGAATTAACAATGGGAGAACTAGACATTCATCTGCATACTTGTCGGGCAGTGGCAGTAATGTAAAAAATGTCAGACATACAGTCCAAATTAAGTATTTGGTCAGTTACACATGTTTTGATCTTCAGGCTCCATGTTTCAGCTCAGCTTCAGTTTGAAATAAAATAATGAGAACTATATTTTAGTGCCATTTTGAGTAGATTTACATCAATATTGAAAGAACTGTGTGGGAGGTAAAGCCCTATTCAAATCCTGAAGTCTTTGACCATATACTGGTGATTTCATGGTTACAATAATAAACATTAGGACTGCACCGACATTGTGTGGGTTAAAATAAGTAGGCTACTTCCTCAACATTATATGATCTTTGTTGTCATGGTTACAATAAAAACAATGAACGGTCAGGGATAATAGAAACAATTTAAATATAAACAGCTACTTTCACATGGGAGTGGAACACCGCTCTTCATCCATCCACCACAACCTCCTCCTGACGAGGACTTTGTCTCTCTTTTTACTACGTCACCGCACTTTTCCCTTTGCTACTGTCATAATTACTACCACCATTAGATGTCGCCTAGCAACAAAACCTAACTGTGGGTCATAATAACCTGCTGCACAGACGACCTGTGGGCTCGTTTCTCACAGGAGGACAGACTCTTGGGGTCATTGTCCTGCTGAATAATAAAATGTAAATCCATGAGTTGTGATGCATTTGGCTGAATCTGAGCACAGACTGCTCCTGTGACTCTCTGCATCATCCAGCTGCTCCTATCAGCAGTGAAGTCATCAATGAATGCCAGTCTGCCAGTTGCATTGGAGCCATACTTAACAAAGCTATAAGAGAAGTACCACCATGTTTGACAGATGAGGTGAAATGCTTTGAGTCATGAGCTGTTTGTTTTTTTCTCCACACATTGAGGTTGATTTTTCTTTATTCAGTCCATAGATCTTTGTTACGGAGCTTTACTGGTTTCGTTTTGTTTCACTGGTCAGGCTTAATCCAAATGTCCAAACTTATCTGTACTTGCAGACTGGTAAACTTTAAGGGCATGTAACGCGAGGTCCATTGCACCTGGACTTTTAAAGAAACCACTCTGAGCCCAGATCTTACCAGACTTACTACGAAAGTGGTACAATTAAGACATAGATTAAGCCTTTTTTAATGTATATTTATTTTAATCATAAGGTTTGTGTTGTTCCAAAAGATGACAGAAAAATATTTGGTCAAGATCTTGGCCTTGATCAACGACTCAGGTCAAACACTTGTGAAACAGGAGGGTGAGCACAGTCCATAAGAGTCTGTGTCTAAGCTCAGAAAATGGACATGTGGACGGCCTCACCCCTCTTCACTCAGTCTTAATACAGATTCAAAGTGGTGTGCTCTCTCTTGTTTCTCAGAAGCTTGTGGGTGTGCTGAGTATGAATTTCCATAGCCAGCTCTGACTGGGCAGTTATTTCCTCCTGCTGCCACTTTATTGGCACCCGATGAAGAAAAGTTCATCTCAGGGGCGATGTGCTTCCACACTTTTCTTTTTTTTTAAGTCCTTGTAGCTCATTAAAGTTATATGTAGAAGAATCAAGGAAGTCAATATGAATGTGATTGGAAGTTTTTAATTAAACAAACTACCAAATGTGCTCTTCTTTTGGTATCAATTCTATGATGTATCGTCCATGAATGCACCAGTAACATCACTGAAGTGGCCCCGCTTGCACCTGCAGTAACATGTGACTTTAAACTGAATTTGACCAGACATGGATGTGATGGATCACCTGTCTCAAGTAATTTCTACATTTAAATCTTGATTTTTATCATTTATTGAAGTGAACAGTTCTTTAAAGGTCCCATATTGTAGGAATATTGAGATTTCCATGTCTTTTTGGATTATAAAAAAGAGAGAAAAATGTAATGCTACTCAAACATTGGATGTTTGGAAGCAGAGATCAGGTCTTGTCATAACACCTGATGAAGGTCTGACAGACCAAGGAAATATTTAATCGGTAAAGCGAGACAGTGTACAGGAGTGTTTTCACTGTAAGATTTCTGTAATAAACTCATTACTGTTGACCCACAGACATTTTTACTTCATTTGATAATGTGAACTTACCATTATAACAAACCAATGTGGATATTTATTCTGTACAATGATTTCAATTTATCTCAGTTTAACTCTATATGTCCAGAATTAAACATAGTCTTTGTCATATATATGAATTCATGTATAATTTACCCCTCTCATCTTAGCCTCAAATGCTCTTAGCCAGCCTGCTGAATGCATTTGTAGAGAATACACATTCGAGCATACAGGTTCAAGGTTAATCATGTTGGATAGGATGGCTGCTGGCTCATTCTTCATAGAATGTTGTAAAATAATGGAGCTTTAAAAAAATAGCCACCATTTTGAGTTCACTGCACTTCCTGCTCTCCCGTCCTCTTCCTTTAAACACATCCAGGCTTCCTTTTATTTTTCCCTGTGCAGGTTTATGAACCTGTTCTGATTAACTTGCCACCTTTTGAGAAAAATGAAGATGTCCTTTGAAATGTTGAGAATCAGTGGATGTGGAGGATTGATGGCATTCTTGCTGCAACCGACTGATGAACTGGTTAAATAACACCATTCAGCTAAACAATGGCATGTTTTCTCTGCACCTGTGTGTGTGTGTATTTGTGAGGCAATTAAGAAAGCACTTTGGCCTGTTCTCCGTTTGCCAGAGCCTCCATTTAGATTAACCAGTAGCTCCAATTAGGAACAGGCGCTTCCTTTTCTGTGGGCACGCCAGTCTCTAATGGCTGGATAGATTAATTTAAATGCAAACTAGAGAGGATGTAATGAACTGCTTTTACAGAAAGAGTTTAATAGGAATTTGCACTCCCTTGAACTGGTTGCCAAACAGTTCACACACCATTAATTGTGCATTGTAGTGTTTTCCTCGAAAAGAGTGAATACATTTGTTGATGTGTATAGATGTGTTGATACTGTTGAATTTAATTAGTCTGATAGGGACGCCAATAATAAAAGTAGATATAAGATGCTGATTGTTTGTTGGATCATAAACACAGTAGAATCAATATGATAGTTGTTGTAGACACAGTGTGGCAAACACTTTACACTGGAAACTAATGTCACGTAGCACACAAGATGTGAGTCATTTTCTCTCTGTTATTATGGTGTTATGATTTAGGTGCCTCTATCTGTATTGTAATGAGTGGGGCTACGGGCAATTGGGTATTGATGAAGCATGTATCTGTCATAGTATTCTGCAGGGATTTTGTTTTACAGTGTGTGTCATTCAGTTAAGTGAGCGGGAAATTGTTTCTCATCAATAATCTCTAAACGAATCTTTATTCTCGGTGAAATCACAGCGAGTTTCAGGACTCTGGCATTAGACACAGAGAAGTGTGACTGGTCTAATTTATTTTTTGGCAACCTGTAAAAGGATATGCAGGAAATTTAATATTGAAGCTTATAAGGTTTGGGGTCTCACAAGAGACAATAAAAGATCATGAAGAAAATGAGTCAAATGTGACCAGCTGAGGCCAAGATATCCCCCTATAAAATTCACTACCTAGTTTTTTTTTTTTTAAAGGAGAGGGTCACTTTTTTCAAGCTTGAATTCACATTCACGACTACACTGAAAGTATTATTTGTTTTTACAATTGTTCCTCCTGTCTATACTGATGCAACAAGATCCTTTCTTAAAGCGATGTCAATGTAAGAGATAAGGACAAACTACACCCTCCTCATTCTTCAGTTCAGCTGAAGTGAATATAATGCTGAATTGCAAATCCAATGTAATTGAACCCGTGTCATTGACCTCCTGTTGTTTTACTGAATCACTGCCTCTGTGTAGTGAATTGACACCGAGCTTAGACAACCTTGATGATGATATCATTTTGTCATGTTTGGCATGAAGACATCACATAACTGTCCACAGGACGAGCAGAGCTCCTCATGAATAGTTAACCAAACTAATAAACTAATAACAAAGTGTTTCAAATCAGTGAAGTGTCCCGTTGATCTGTTTTTGTTTACTTGCTTTTAAGTTGACATAATTCTGTGACTATGTTTCATAAGCTTCATTTTGCTACAGATATACAGTAGTGAAAGATTTGTGGTGTTGAGGCAGATTTTGAGACTAATTCAAGACGCATTAGTCATAAAAAATAATAATTATTGAACCTGTCTGGTAGGTAGCACATGTAGAACTGCTGCTGTTGTGTACAGATACAAACTTTACAAGCAGATCAGAGTCCACGCTGTTGTTTCCACTGGACGGGTGCATGACGGTTTATCTGGCTACTAACATAGTGAACACTGCTGAAGCTTTATACATCACCACTGACTCTGTTACACTATAACAAATGGAGCAATCGATGTTATAACAATGGCAAAAGCGCTGCTGGAAAATAGTGATAAATAAGGTAGTGACATGCACAGGTATAACCAGTCACGTTACAGTTATAAAATCAGGATTTGACCAGAGGTCCAGACATGTACTAGGTTACGACCTAGTCTTGTTTTAATCACAGGCTTAGTCCAGTGAATTTAATTGGTGTTAGAACAACAAGATCCTCTGTTTACTGTCTTCATGTTTGTTTCTAGATGTTGGTGACGACTCCGGAGAAGTGGGATGTTGTGACCAGGAAGAGCGTCGGAGACGTGGCTCTCTCTCAGATCGTGCGTCTACTCATCTTGGATGAAGTTCACCTCCTCCATGAAGATAGAGGACCAGTACTGGAGAGCCTGGTGGCCAGGACCATCAGACAGGTTAGTGCCCTCCCCACCACACACACACACACACACACACACACACACACACAACCACACACAACCATGCCTTGAAATAGTTTGCAAACATCTTGTAAATAACTTTTCGTTCTATAGCTATGAAAATGCATTTTTGAGATGAAATTCTTTTCTAAGCATCAAGATCCATTAGACAAGGTTTTTGTACGTGCTTCTTACAATGTCAAAAATGTAGAACACGCAGAACGACATTTAGAGAATGCAGTGTACAAACATGAAGTTGTCTTAGTTTGGTGTCACACTGTCAAGGGAAGCTGAACTGATCGGAATGTTTTTTGCATTCTGGAAAAAGAAACTCCAAATACATTATATAGGAACAATAATAACATTTCAGCTTTGAATAGAATGTGAATTCATATGTAGCCAATAAATATCAGTGCAGTATGTGTATATTAGTGACCATACAATGAGCACTCTACAGTGAAGTAACGGCACAAATCACAACGTTAGAAATATTTATATTTATAACATGAGAAGTGTGAATAAATCTTCAGTTCATCGTGAAACTGTGGTGATGAATTTAGGTGATGAATGTGGAACACTGGCAGATTCACCAGACAGTGAAAAGAAGCTTCTTTGCAGAGCCTCGTGTAAGAGACGTGACGACGTTATAGACACAACATGTCACAGAGAAGCTCCGACCTTCTGTACCGTACTGTGATGATTCACCTGACTTTTCCAAACATGGAAGAGCATTTTCAGCTCACTCTGCTTGTGTGTAACAGGAGTGTAGCGCTCTGTGTGCGTGCGTGTATGTTGCCACATATTACTCTCTTGACAGTGCTCCTTAAAATAACAGTGAAGTAGCGCACCGCTGACTTCAGACCAGGTTTTTTGCTGGTCAATTGCGCACTCACATTCCACTGCCTCAAGATATCAATGTGCCAACGCTGCACCGGTGTAAGTGCACAAACTAACAAATACACTTGCATTGCACTCTGCGGCCCTTTGCGCCAGGTGTTTTTAAGTTTACTTCAGAAGTACTCAAAGTACTCAAAATTACTCAAAGTAATCCAGTGGCAGTTGTGTGTACATTGATGGTTACACTGCAAACACAACTTTTAATGCTGCCAATATAAAAATGTAAACAAACGTAGCCTAAAAAACAGGCGTCATGTTGTAGCCCACAGCTAACATGGCAACATAATACTTCCTTTTTCCATTCCTCAAAGACCACCACATTTACTAGCATGGTTATCCTCCAAAGTAAGACAATGAATAATAATAATCGAAGTCGACAGATCCATTAATATACTTATCCGTGTTGCACTATTAATATTTTTTTGAGGTGACAAAAGCTTCAAATGTTTCCTCGACACTGCTGTGATATTGCTGGAACACTGACTCACATTCACTTTCAGTGTGACAAATAAAATTTCAAGCACAACCAGCTTAGAGCTCACACACAGTACTGTACTTCCCATCATCTGCCTATTGCAGCAGTGCACGTCATGCTCGAGCCATTTCCCACATTTACTCACATTTGTCCTCAGAATTTCCCTGCAGCGCTCTGTCAAACACAGCTGAAGGCTGCAGGCGCAGTCAGATTAGAGCCAGAGACAACTGCATGGATGTGTGGGAGAGTGACTTTAAGGAGGAAGGGGAGAGCAATTAGCTAAACTAGGGAGTTATACATTTAGAAATGTGCAGCTTGTTGATTAAAACGTTTGCCTGGTTGTGGTGAGTAATATCTCGTGTGTGTCGAATCATCACGACATATCCTTATATGACTACCTGGTGGAGATATGTTAATGATATCTGTATACTTTTCTAGATACTTCCATACAGATTCACTGTTAATTGTACTGTAAAAATATTCTTCTTCTTACTCCACTACATTGATCTTACAGGTATAGCTGCTCGCTGCTTGTCAGATTAAGGTTTTTCCATGTGAAGTATAAGCTTGTAAAATACAATGTACTATTGTCAAATTATCCAATATTTCACAAAAAAACAAAGGAAGTAAAGCTCAAAATATGAAAACAGATTTGTGTTGAATGTTGGACTTTCTTCATTGGCTGTTGTTTTCCAAAATGAATTGGCACAAACAGTTCCTATTACATCATATAGGGAGCGGGGTTTTCAGGCAGTGTTGCCGATTTAGCACCTTTGTCGCTGAATTTCGTGACTTTTCAGACCCTTTTTAGGGACTTTTTTTCAAAAAGCACCCAGCAACAAATCTAGCAACGTTTTGAACAAAAAGTAGCTACTTTCTGTAGAAGGGAGTCGCCAGTATTGCCCGGCGAATGGCGTTGAAGTGACTGCTGGTTAAGATGTAGTGTTAATGGGCTGTATTTCAGTCACGGTTTTATACTACCTTTATCTGACAATAGAAACAGAAAACTATAATTGTGAGTCACTGACTAGACCACTGATTGGTCCAGTCACCTGATCGCCCATTTGGCCAGTGAAGTAACAACAGCCTGCTCTTCCTAAAGGGGTCCCAGTAACATCATAGACAGCTCATTGGCTCCATGCCGCTATAAGAACAGTCAGTGCTGGGTGTGAGAAATTTTCGGGATCAAAATGTAATCGGTCGAGCAGGATGCTGTGCTGAGTCAGTCATGGTGGTGCATTCTAAAGATATCCTTTTGAAATCTTTGTACATCTCCTCCACTTATTAATCTCCGTCCATTGACAGACACATGACAGCGGCTCATCAAGAAGGGATATAGGACACTACGGCTCTTTCACTCTATTTGCACATATGAATTCACACAAGCACTCTGATATGTGAAAGGCCCAAGCTGCTTCCTGCGCGGACGCGTGTCAGTCATGAGCAGGGGAAACCAGCTCTATTATAAATGCATGTCCGTCCTGTCTTTCCTGGGCTCTTGACTCAGTTCATACCCAGTTCATGACAGTCTTTAGATCCGGTACTTTAAACACACATGGATGTGTGAAGTCTACGTAGGTTTAAGTATGTCTATACAAAACACATACATGTGTGACAAACTGTATACATGAGCTTCAGCAACACAGCAAGAAACAGAGCAGTAAAGATGAGGTGGAATTCACTGAATGTCAGTCACATTGGCAAAAAGCAAGAGCAGCCTTCCTTAAATGATTGAGTCTCAATTATAGCTATTTATAGAAGCTATTAGAGTTAATAATTCATTCACCTGACCCGTAAACCATCATCGGCAGTAACATCTCATCATCATCTTCATCAGCAGTGTAGTGACAGAGATTACAAACTGTTTCACTGAAGGATAAATGAAAAGAACCAGGACAGGGAAATAAAATGATGACACAATTTAAAACACTGGAAGGAGACATAATTAAAGGAAAAATAAATGGAGGTGGAGAAGAAAGTAATTGATTGTATATGATCGATAGGTATGTAATTGCAAAGGTGTGTAAAAATAAAAGTTTTGTGCAGTATGATGGATTAACTCGCATGTTCTTCATCATGAGAAAAGACTGAGATTTATGCTAAAGGACTCAGACCAGAGAGAGGGAGGCAGAGTGAAACACAGAGGCAGAGATGCAGGGATGAGCTGCTGCACTGTGCAGCAACGGAGACCTCTTGGCGGGGTTAACCGCAAGGTAATTGAAAACTGGTCCGTACATGTGACCGCTGTTTACTCGGTTCACAGCCCATTTATCTGCAGCTTTAGCTGATATTACTGAAGAAGGGCTGACTGGGTGTTTTGTACACCTTAACACCTTTAGAGGTTGCGCCGCAGTGCACAAGTTTGAAGCCTCTTGACTGTGTCTGTTCGCCGGCACACTGCGCCGGCGCTCGGAGCACAGCTGTAGAAATGGCCTTCACTAAACTCCAAGGTCTCAGCGTAGTCGCTGGTGCAATTAGAGGTGTAACAGTACACAGATCCGTGGTTTCGACACTGGATAATTCCTGAATGACTGCAGCCACAGTGGCCTGAGTGAAATGCAGCCGTGGAACCTAATGGCTTGGCTCAAGCCCTGTAATAGACTCATTTGAGTGATGCCATTGTAAGGAGTGAAGGATATTTGTTTCAGGGACATAATGTTGCCTCAGTTCAGTTTAACAAGTCACCACTAGTGATGTGCCGATCTGCTCTGATGTCCTCGACATGAAATCATCCACCGTCATCCATCGCCATCACCATTATTTCTCAGAGGGACATTACATGTGATGATAGGGTAACGTATTACACTGAGGTAGGAGGGTTTTAAATGAACAAACATTGAGTTATAGTAAAAGCTCTTCTTTTTTGGTAAAATGAAAATGGCAACAGGTTCTGAAGGTCCCTGCTACTTCCTGAACACACACAATTTAATCGCTCATGATAACATTTGGCCGCTGCCCAAAACAGCCTAAATAATAAAATAGTTCCGCAATCCAAACACAGTCTGAATGTGTGCCTGACTACAAATGAAGCTTAAAATAAGTTCACCTTCTAAAGAATGTAATTAATATTTTGCTCGTACATTATTTCGCCCATCCACTGATTTTTATGACCCCACCCGCCCGATCTGCAGAGAAACGCAGTGCCCGCGGATATATAACTACAATCCGTGCATCACTACACACAATTTTTCGTTCCACTCTTTTTCTCCAGTGTCGCTGTAACTTACTAGGAGACCATTACACTTCCAAGCTCTGATTTCTTATGTGTATTCAGCATACAGTATCTGTACATTCAAGGGCTCACCTGATTAGAGAGGTCAAGGTTGTAGACAACAACTGTCCCTCAGTCACCTACCAAAGTGACTATCCTTCATCAAATGATCTGGGACGAACACACAAACCTTTTGACCAACGTGAGGAACCAAAGCCACACTGACACATCACAGCACAAACTGGAAAATAACCACATTAACTCCTCACAGTCCTCTAAAGGGTTGGACGCACACTATTCTATTATTTTTCTTATTGTCTTCAAGTCCTGTGCCCAGATAGGTTACATGGCTTGGCTTTCGCACTGAATTGCATTGGATTGCACAGGGCATTCATTTAACTGTGTCCATTTCCTGTTGTGTCCATTTCCAGCAATAAAATATTGGGCAGAAATGGAAAGTCACAGCTCCTCTGGAGCGGGTCGTTGCCTCTGTGAGGGGAAACGAAAACAAGTTTAATCTCCATATGCGTAGAATAAGAGGAAAATGGAGAACGCTCAGTTAGTGTCTGTTCCACGTAGTGCACATCTGATTTACCTCCTGTGAACCTGAAACATTCTGTCCCATTACATCAGACATGCACCACCAGTCAAAGTATTCAGACCATCAGCTCCACTGGTCTGTGGCAATTGTTTTCACTTCATGCCATTTAAGGGTTTGTCCAGGTTGTCTGTTTGTGTTGGGGAGCTATAAAAAGAAGTAAACAGTCCTCCTCTCAGCTTGGCAGTGACTGCAGGTAGATTTGTGCTTTTCTTTTCATTGTAGCGTTGATCTTTGTCAGTAAAGGGCGATCACAGCAAACACACTGCAGAGGTGTGAGGAGGAGGGCTTCAGCTCACTGAATGATCCCCCGTATGAAAAATGCTTTATGACCATTTATTAAAGTTAATTTGTGAGTTTCATTCTTTTCGTTCACAAAGTCTGTTCAACATAAATCAGACTCTGAGTGAAGACTGGTCACACATTAACATCGAGGACATGCTTTATTACAGTCAGTGAAATGCGTCCTCCAGCAGCACAGTTCATATACAAGTCGTTTAGTGTTTCTGTAAAGCAAAATGATTCTGTGCTTTAACAGATGTAGATTAGAAACTACATTTTCTGCTCGTGAAATCAGAAAGGAGGATGAACTGTGGGAGGAAGAGAGTGAGTGTCTCAGTGAGGGCAGAAAGGCAGAAAGAGAAAAACAAGTATACACAAGGAAGGGGAAGGACAAAAAAGAGTATAAGATGGAAAGAATAAAAAGAGGAATGAAAGAAGTGGGCAGGGGTATGAGTGTACAGGTTGCAAGTGATTTGAAAAAAAGAAAATGAAGGAAAGAAGAGGTATGGTAAAAATGAAGAATAATGAAAGAATGAAGAAAGGGGGATTAGTGAGAACATTTTAAAAAGAAGCAAAAGAGAAGAAAGAATTTTGTGTGTGTGTAGTGGAATTGAAGACGTGAATGCAGCTGAGACGTCACAAGATGAACATCCAGGGCTGCTATGATTATGATCATTTTATATAACTCTCCTGGAGACAACTATGACATTTAGTGCAAAAAAGTAGAACATTGAAAACATTAAGTGCTGAAGCCTGAGGACAAACTACACATTTTAGCATGTTTAGCTCACCTGAGTTATCCAGCTATTAATTGGAATCATTGTACATGTCCCTATTAAACACTATCTCTATTTTCCTTATAATTAGTACATTGTCCTTTCCAGAAAATTATTATTATTAAATTATAAATGATTAATATTATTGTTGTGGGACATTAATAATAAAATCTCACCAAGCAATGTTCTGCTACATAAATGTATTTATTTCTTCTAACTTTTCTGCTTATTTTTTGGTGAAATATGAAATAGTTTCACCTCTGCAGGTTTCATTTGTCTTTGAACGTGTCTGCCTGGACTATAAAAGCAGGTGCGCTGCGTCTGCTGCAGAGGATTATAGCTCTGTACTTGAATAGAACATGTCGGACTGCTCTTTCTGCCACTGATTACATGTATATGTGACTACAGAGGCAGCGTGTTTCTGTTTGTCTTTGTGTGGGAATTTGTAAACAGCTTGTAGCCTAGCCTCCAACAGAAGAAGCTGGGTGGCAGCCACATGCCTGTCAGACCCTGCCTCACCTCCTTCATCTCCCTCTGCAGTTATTGCCACACCTGACGGACCGCTATAATTGATTGTGCTGGAGGAATTACGGTGGCTGCTTCCGATGTGCTTGGTGCTTAGGTTCATGTCTTCAGACACATTAATATGGAAATCCCTGTAAATTAAATGATATTTGTCCCCCTTTTTATGCAAATATTTGAGAACTGAGACAGTTATCACTTTGATGTTCTGCTTGGGAGAGCTTTGTTTTGGACTGCATGTTCTTGGCTCTGTGCACTTCTACCAATTATACACTGCAATCAAAAGTCCCTCTAACCTTTATTATATAGGCCTTTAACATTACTCTGTTGCAGGGCCTCTTCTTCATGGTCCTTGGTGTGTAAGGAGCATGTTTGCTCTACTTAATCTTTTTATAAATAGGTGCATTAGGTGTTTGACTACGATTTTTAATGCCCACAAAATGACCATGGTCTGCAGTTTTATTGAGTTTTTGATTTGTCTAAATGATTATCTGGCCAGATGCAGATATATCAAGCTGTCAGAACACATCCTTGTCCATAGTCTCTCTTTGAATAAAAGGTTTCCACCCACTGTAGTTTTAAGGCACTGCCAAGTCCCCAGACATTCCCATTTTAAAGCTGCACTAATCCCCTCCCTATATGAACAATGAATCAAATGACTGTGTATCAAGATCAAAGAGATGACCCCACCCAGAGTGGAATCATCGGCTCCCCTCAGATGGAGAGAAATGTGGAGCTTTTAGTTAATTGTACTGGTTTTCCAGCTCTGAAGCTCAGCTGTCATTAGCCATGTTTCAGCAGCAGCTTCAGGCAGCTGTTCTCACTGATAAAGCTCTCATAAAGCCACTGTACACTACCTGCCCAGCTGCAAGCAGCGCAAACACACTGATGGCCACTAAAAACAAAGCAGCTCACAGCCTTGGTGAAAGAAAATACATTATTCAAGTAGCAATACCACAATGTAAAAACACTCAGTGTAACAGCCTTCGAACCTCTCGGTGCGTAAACAAACTATTAGAAACCAATTCGCATGTACTATTTGTATAGAGCCTTATTTTACAGTCGGATGCAAAAGTTTGGCCACCCCTAGATTTATGAAGTGAGAAGAAGTAAATACAAACCCTGCAGCAAAAAGAAAACTGAGCCTATTATGTCTCCTTGCTGTCAACAACCAAGACCCCCCCCCACCCCACCCCAGTTTACACACTGGGTCCCCATTGGTTTTAAGTCACAGATCACTGTATCCTAGTTTCAGTCATTCCCATCCACTGAGGTTAAACTACAGACCATCTTGCGTTGGGATCACAGCAGCTGCGACACCTGTCAATAATGTAGTAATGACTACTGATCACCCATGGGTCCTAGCATCAACATGTTGGCGTCACAGCTGGTGTGATCCCATCACAAGATGGTCTCTGCTCTCTGCACACAGCCGGCAGCAGACGGACACGGTTAGCGACGAGCAGGTGAAACATGGTGGAACACTTAACTCCCAAGGAGCCAGATATTCACCTCCGGAGTTTGGAGAGATGGAAACAAAATGAAAGAGAGGGAATGTTGAATATTGACCCACTCCACATGAATAATGATGTTGCTGTGTGTCTGCTGGATGTGAGTGGATCTGAAAAGGTGATGACACCTCAATGTTGTGTTGTGTTCATCCCGCTGCCGCCAAGTGGACAAAAAATCGAAATGTTTTTTTGCCATCCGCTGGGCCTGAGCCCAACCTGGTGGGGGGAGGGAGGGGCTCATGTCTTGTATATGACTATATCCTGCTGTTACACTTGTTTTTTATTATGCAAAGTCACTACTAAAGACCAAAAAAATCAACCATTTAATCCTCTCCCTTTAGGCCTTTAGAAACACAGCTGATGGCGCAGAGGAAATGATCAGTGGCTACAAATGTTCCAGATCTTGTCCCTGATGCTCTGATAGATCAGCTGCTTCCCAGACCAACAGATACAAAGATACAGCAACTTCACACTTCAGAGAACAGTGACAGCAATATTGCGTACAGATTAGATCTGCAATAGAGATGGATCTTTATTGTCATGTCGCTGACATTTGAATGAAATGTTTGTAATTCACTGTGAGAGCCAGAGAGTCTGTGAATGGTTTAGCTCAATCATAGCTTCCTCTGCCTTCATATATACATTTTCATCCCACAGTGACAGCGCTGCTGCTGGATCCTCCCCCCCATTAGAGGAAACGTATCCTGCACCTGTGACATTTTGTTCCCATTCCTGCACAATGAATTCATATACACCAGATACCTGGTGTATAATATACAGCTGTGTACATGTAGAGACAGCAGCCGTCCTGATTATTCTCATATTATTCAGCTGTGAGTGTGTTGTTATCTCTCCTGCTATAAGAGGTTTCGGGTGTGCCTGCAAATCCACTGACTAATACCGATACTGATACTGATACACCTTTCTTCTAGTTTAATGTTAGGATTCCTCTGACTGCGTGGATGTCGGTGCATAGCCACAGAGGACTTTTAACAGATAACCACAGGCTCATTTCTAATATTGTGACCTATTAATTTTATTTTATTCAGCTCATTACCCACTCCTATTCTAAATTCAGCTTTAATCACAGTTACCTCATGTTATCCTAAAATTTTATGACGCCACAAATTTACCTGAAATGAGGAGTCTTCGTCTCTTGTAAAGTGAAGCAGTTAAACACAGATTTGCATAAAGCAGAATCTAAAAAAAAAAAAAAAAACCCTGTAGACTCTCTGCAGATTCTCTGTAGGTGAACATGATGCACATCTGCAGTGAGGAGGTTCAGTAGCGCTGGTGTGGAGTGCAGACCAGGTCCAGGATTGGCCAGGTCTTATCTTGATGGGACTGAAGGCCACTGCATCACATTAAAGGCCTCGGCTTGCTTCCTGTCACTTTGTGACCGCGTCGTCAGCAACTGAAAAAAAACAGCAAAACCTGTGGAACTAGCCGGTGAATGAAATCAGTGCTGTGTTTTCTGCTAAATTAGCCAGTTCAATTGTGTATAGTTGATTTGATTGTCAAACGGCCCCAGTACATACACATAATTCAAGATAATTATAGTGATTTTGTGTCTTAATACTGGTGTATAATGAAGACTGTGTATTTGACTAAGTGTCACTTTAATCCTCTCAGACAGTCTGTGCTCAGCACTTGTCTGTCACCGCAGCACACGCTGTCTTTTCCTGTCTTGGCCTGCGAGTCAAAGTCACTGCAACAAAGTCACTTCAGGAACTGATGCCTTTGATTTGCAGCTTTTCCCTTCTGCTAGCTGAATCCAGAGAGCTGTAACACTTGTTGTTGTCTGCTAACATTAGGTGGAGTCCACCCAGAGTATGATCAGGATCCTGGGACTATCAGCCACTCTGCCCAACTATCTGGACGTGGCCAGCTTCCTACATGTCAACCCCTACATTGGCCTCTTCTTCTTCGACAGTCGCTTCAGACCGGTGCCTCTTGGACAGACGTTTGTTGGCATCAAATCCACCAACAAGGTAAACCAATCATAAGGATGTCAGTGTAATTCCACTCATAAAGGACCTTGGTAACTTCATCTACCGCAGACATTACATCAGAGAGTTAAAACCTTGTAGTAATCAGTGAGCTTTGTGGTTCTGTGTCCTGTTCAGATCCAGCAGATTCATGACACGGAGGAGGTTTGCTACAACAAAGTTCTGGAGCAGGTGAAAGCCGGTCATCAGGTAAGAGCTCGTCTGCATGTTTAAACCCAACAGCAATATACCAATGTTTGCATATTATATGTATAGTTTAGTGAGTGACATTTAGACAGTACATCATTTTAATATGTCTAAGTTCTTCATGTGTTAGGAACAGCAGACACATAAACAGCCTGTTTTCAGGCTGATTCAACACCCACACGCACAATGATTCAAAAAGGGCCGGTCATGTGTTCATTGACGGTTATTTTTCTGTTTGATGCTTCGTGAGATTAAGAATTACAACTTCATCTTCCTCTGTCAGAGTCAGAAAGATGAACTGGACTGTGACTGTAGTGGATAAGACTGATCCAGCTGAACAGGTCGAGGCTTCTGTCCTCACACAGAACACAATGTGTCCACAGTGATGATGGCGGCAGCTTTACACCTTAAAATTCACAGTTAGGTGGGAATAGGTTTGTCAATTTTACACTGAAGCAGACAGAAGCTGGATTCTCATTTCTAGGTGACAACTGGATTTTGACTGCAGATAGCTAGACTGAGTTTTAGCAATAGCTTTTGCTAATGCTAACACTATGCCTCCAGCTGAGTGTATCATTGCCGCAGCTGATATGTTTTAAAACAAAAAGCCCTGATGATCTATAAAAGACATGGAAATAAACAGCATTTATTGGTGTATTGCAGGGTTGATACAAGATATTTGTTCTAACACGATCCTTTGATGCTTACTGCAGAAAGTCATACGGTAACACAGTTGTATGATTTGTGCTGATAATGTATTGTGGTCATGACTGCTTTACTTATACAAGAGAAAACAATGTAACACCACTTTAAGAGTTTCTTGAGTGTAAACCTTCACAAAGCAAATGAAGAGCAGGGCGATCTGGTAAAGTTCCTCAGCTCTGATACAGGAGCACCATGACTTCCACACAGTACATGCTCCACTTCTGAACAGCTGTTTTTAATGTAAAAATGCAGCTAGCTAATGTTGCTCTCCTTTGTTAGGTTACTACTATAGCGAATGAGCTCGTTAGCCACCTGCTACGTTAGAGCAGACTTTCCTGCCACTTTCATCATGCTTTTGAAAAAGAGTCAGACTATGAATGTTATGATGAATGTTGGAGCACAGTTGAACACAGTGTCAGGCTGAATAAAAGAGTGAAAAATGGATGGAAAGTCATTGCCTTAAATTCTGGTCATTGCAACTCTGTTCTCTTTTAACTGGAGGCTCGTGTCCCTGTTGTCACCCTGATATTGGATGTGAATGTTTTTGGAATTAATTTGTGCCTGTGGCATTTAAACTCAATCAATTAGTCAGACAGATTACCTCAGCTACATCATATCCACTCAACACTTTCCCTCAGAATGACTTTATCTGCCATATTCAATTTTCTGAAACCTGCCGTTCCCTGGTAGTGTAGGTACTGATGCATACTTCATGAACGTGACAACAAATAATCCAGCAATATAAAGCGAAGGGTGATGTTGGTGTAACACTCTACATCTTTAAACAACACCTATTTCCCTAGAAAATATTTCTCTGAACTTTTGTATGAATAGAAAACTCCTGTAGTAAATATTTTTGTGAACTTTTTGGAATGAACACCTGCTATCTAAAGTCTCTGTAGTCCTTATCTACCCTAGTGTTACCTTCCGCTTCTACACCCCAACCACCCATCACCACCCTCCACTCATTCTGCCTCCACTCTACAGCCTCAGAAGGCCTATTGGGAACAGGAGAGTTGTGAATTCAGACTTTACCATTTAGCTCCCATCTGCTACAAGGGTTGAGCTCCCTATTGATCACGGTTGTTATCCTGTCTGCATCATTTTATTGCAAGCACACAAACACATACACACACACACACACACACACACACACCCTTTTTCCTGCTTTTTCCCCTTCTCTCTCTTTCCCATTCTTTCCCTCAGAAAGATGCTTAATATGAGTTTTTTCTGGAGCCCTTGAGAACTTGTAAGCCAACTTGATTCTACTGCACCACTGACAACTTTTTTATCACCATGGTTAAAACGATACAATGGAACAGTTCGGCTCGTAGGTTGAGGCCGTCGAGGCCACAGCTCAGCTGGGAAGGCCTCTTCTTCGCTCAATATTAAATTGTCAAGAAGTGGCTGTGACATATATTAATTTCATCTGGGAGGATCTGATGGATGAAATTTCCTTTCCCACCACCCTCCTCGTGGGAGGCATGCCGCCAGAAAGAAGTTTAATAAGCTGAGAAGCCGGCGGTTACTGCCGACAATGATTCTACACAGCTCAGTAGTGCTGATAAAACACCTTCAATAAATAACATTTGCTGCAGTGGTCTCTGCGGGCCCACTGTGTTTGGAGCATACACACAGCTGGTTGCTGCATGTGTGTGCAGTCATGCAATATTTTTTGGTTTAATAACTTCAATTTCATAATAATATCAACACTAAAAAGTTACAAAGTTACATAAAACACAATGTGACCATTTTACCATTGTGCACAGTGGGTCCATACAAGAACTGAGGACTGTTGTTCCCGCCTTTAACGGTGTGTGTTATGGTCAGCTTCAGAGAAACGGTGGCTGTGGATTTTGTGCCTCATCACTTGGAATGACGTATTTTAATGACCAGTACGAACAGGAGGAATGAGTGTTCATTTCAGCACCTGACTGTTGTTTCCTTGAAAAGTTGTGAACTTATCTTTCAGGTCAAACATCTCTCAGGCACAGGTAGACATGTGTTGAACATTCTTACAGGCACAGCACAATGAGTGAAGACACATAATGAATGTTGATGATTCCATAGAGGAAATGAAGGCTCACTGGTGATTTGGAAAAAAATGTGAATCTCATGCTGTGGCCTTCACAGTCACCACATCTCCTCCCAGTGAACACTTGGAGTGACATGTTATGCTCATTTCACTCTACATAATTTTAGCTCTGATTTTCCAATCGCCAACAGTTTTTGGAGATTGAAGAGAAAAGCTCCAGGTCACAGATAAATCAGCATTCGGTCGCTATTCATGACTCACTGATGCAGCGCAGACGCCCGAGAGAAATCCAGCAGCATAAATATCTGGACTTGTCAGGGAGTCCAAATCCAGTAGAGTGAAAAGTTGTAACCTGTTTGGGAATGAGTGTGGCGACCAATGAGAGCGCAAGAGCTGCAGAACATCAGCGCCTGCTCCTGCGTATCCCGGTCCGTTCTCTCACCCAAACTCTGCTCTGTTTGCTCCTTGTTTTTTCCTGCAAATCAGCACAATCAACTCGGATCACTCGTTTCTTGTCGAGATCCATTTATGGAGAAAAAAAGAAAATCCTGCACAGTATCACATCATTTCCTGTTTCACTTCCCCTGTGTTTTTATGACACAATGTTGCTGGGGATTCCTCCTGGTGAAAGGTCTGGTAATGTGTGATCCCCTGTCCCTGACCAGTTGTGTGAGGATTTCAAGATTCCAGATTACAAGACAAAGTTGCGTAGTGTGAACAGAACAGATGCAGCACCATCATCTAAACACTAAATGAGGTCATCTATTTTTGAAGAACGTTGTTCCCTCCCTCCAGTGGAGAACTTCACACTCAGAGAACCTCTGACAAAAAGCCGTCATAGCGGTCTAAAGACTTTTAATGCGTCACCTATCTGTTTGTCTGTGGTTGACTGGAGGAACGCTAGACACATGTTAGAAAATGCTGCTGCTGGAACAAACGGGTACAGTCACATGACTCCGGTGCGTCCCTCCCTACATCGGCTCCCTGTTAGATTTCAGAGTGATATTAAGATTTAATTGCTGACTTTTAGAGTCTTAAATGGACTCGCTCCCAGTTATATCTCAGATTTACTGACATGGTTTGTTCCCACCTGAGAACTGAGATCTGTGGAAGGAGCCCTGCTGGTCCCCCCAGGTCAAGGTTTGTGACTAGAGGTGACCGGGCTTTTGTAATCAGAGCACACCCCTGCCCCGCCACCCCCCACTCTGGAGCTCTCCCTCCCAGCTGAAATCAGACACTCTAACTCATTAACTTCTTTTATATCTCTTCTTAAAACACATCTTTTTGTCTCTGCCTTTGGTAATGTTTCGTATGATTTATTTATATGGTTTTAACCATAATTGTTCTTCCTACATATTCTATTGCCTCTCTTCCCCTATTGTCCTATTGTCAGTTTCCTTTTGCATAATTCTTGGCATGTTTTGTTTAATCTGTTCTGTTCTTTGTACTTGCTCTTATTCACATATGTGTATAAATATATATATATATATATATTATACAACAGTTTTACCTGTTACTGTTGAACCAGATGAATTCACATTGAAATCCTATAAAATAGATGACTGCTAAACCAGCTTAGCTTCTGTAGAACTATGTGTTGTGTTGATGTTGTGACCCTCTTGACCTTGTGTCTTTGTGTGTGTCAGGTGATGGTGTTCGTCCATGCTCGTAACGCTACAGTGAGGACGGCCATGGGGCTGATCGAGATGGCAAAGAACCTTGGAGAAATAACCTTCTTTCAACCAGACCAGGGTCCAGACTACGGCCAGTGTGAGAAACAGGTAGAGAAGCTTTCAACAATCTTTATTCCCTAAAAGCAGAAAATCATCAGTATATTATTTCAGCTTGTTAACAGTGTTTAGCAACATTGTTCTCCTATTCTCATAGAGGACATTAGATAGTGATATTATTCCGTCAAATGTTTTGATAGTCTTCATAGTCGTCTGAAGCCATATGGATGTATATATATATATATATATATGCTTAAAAACAATGCAGTTAGCATTGGCAGCGTATCTGAAGAGGTATTTTGGTTTTTCCAAGCTTGAAAGTTCAAGTGCTGGGACATAAAAAAATCAGACGTTCTGGTGTGATGCTGGTTTCCAAACTGATTAGAGAAGAAACAGCAAGAGGCTTTTTTTTTTAATTCTTTTCCTTTTCAAGACACAAATCTGCAGAAACAAGCTGCACAAGCAAAAGACAGTAACAACGTGTCAAGTAGGTTTGGACACAAAAGGCAGAGTAACGCCACAATTTAAACAGCAAAATGTTCCCTTTATTTCAGTGGAATCAAACCATTAAAATCAATCTGTGCAATTTAAGTTCAGTCAACGTTGACACACTAATTTGTGCAGCTACAGAAGCAAACCACCCTGAGAGAGCTAACCTGAGGCTGTCATGGCCTGTTAGCTGTTTTACACCATCCACTTTTATATAACTGTCCTCTGTATAAACTGCTCCACAGAAGGCATGGCCACATCTCTTCAGTAAACTTGTGATAATAATCCGGTTAGAGACCTTGCTAGCTCACTTGCTGTGTTGGCAAATTGTTGTGGCTCTCTTGTGCTAATGTGTTTCCAGCTGGTTAGTGTTTCAGTGGTTAGCTTGCCAACTACAGTGGTTCGTTAACTACCCCAAAAAGTAGTGACTTAGACCAGGAAGACATGTTACGTCCGTCCTAGGGGAAACCTAAACATGAAGGAGTGACTTCCCCTTCTCCCTACTCCCAAGGATGTCCAGTACCACCACAATTTGCAGTCAAACAGAAGTATTTTTATTTACAAGTGTGGGAGGAAAAGGCATCGGGGTGAGCAAAGCCGAAATCAACAAAGAAAACAATCTGGAGGTTTAACCTCTATCTTACCTAAAAGAAAAACAAAAATGAAATACAGGACTCTTATCTGCCTCCCTAATAGGAAATCCGGAGAAGGGAATCCGCAAAAGAAAAAGGCTTCTCACCCCTACAGATACCACGGCTGCTTTTTACAAGGTTCTTTGCACAATGGATCACGCCAGTCAGCTAAGTTAGCTTACACACTACACCAGCAACAACTGCACCTCTCAGAAAAGGCCTAGCACCGTCTGGTTGGGAGTCGGGGGAGAGCGAAGGCGTAGCTGGCTTCGGCAGATGCCGTTTGTCAAAGGAGAGGAGAACAGCACCACCTTCAGGCAAGGAGGGAAAACAACAAAAACACTACGATATAATCATAAATTATGACTCAGACATGCGTCGCACTCAGTGTGTGTAGCCCCATCTACTTTGACTTTGAACTTTGACACACATAGCTTTCCAGACACACAACCCAAACAGAGGAAAAGTCTAAGATGAGGACAGCAAAAAAATGTAAACCTAAAGCTGCATGTTTAGGTCTGAAATGCTTAAAATTGCGACAGAAATCATTTTTCAAGAGGAAATTCTTCTTGTTTAGGACTTGGCATTCATGATTTTTTTTTTTACTTGTATTTATTCAGTGGTTCCCCAAAGGTTAGAGGAGCAAGCTTGTGACCGGAACATCTCTGGTTCAATCCCCAGGCAGGTTTAAATCCGAAGTATTGAAAGTGAAAGAGCAGCACTTATCTAACCCTTAACCTTTAAAATGCATCATTCTTGCTACGCGTGCATCCCCACTACTCTGGAGTTCGAGCCCCTGAAATGGAGACTCTTAGAAACACTGCTTACCCCGCTTTAGTTTGAAAACTCTGAGGTTACGTTTTAGTCTGTACGGACGAAAACAGAGACTTCTGGAAACGATGACACGGACACCCAAATCACAAGGTATCCTTCTCCCTGTCTCTGTTTTCTGCTGCCATGAACACCTTGTACTCATGTGTTCCACCTTGTTGTCAGTCCAAGCAAAAACATCTCTGGTCTTTCTTTTCATCATTGCTGTTCCTCGTTGCTAGTATTTTCTGCAGCTAGGCAAACAGGTACAGAGTAGACAACTGTGCCCTGTGAATGTAAATGATCATGTGATATATGTTTTCAGGTTTTAGAATGGATGGAGATGGTTTCTCATATGGAGATCATTTTCATATTAAAACGCTGAAAATATATCCGTGTAAAGTTAGCGTTTTGTTGCGTGAATTGAACTGACAAAAACCAAATAGAACAAATGTGACTATAGAAATGATGCCCTAGATTTCCTGGTTCACAGCTCATCATTATTGTAACAACATACAACACAGTTTTGGTACGATACTGTACGTGTGTTCAGGCTTGAGAGCAGGACACTGGTTGTGTGCGTGTGCTTGTGTGCGCGCGTGTGTGTGTGTGTGTGTGTGTGTGTGTAATTGATGGTCTCTGTGCTGTGAGAGTACACAGAGAGGGAGCTATATTCTCCCCCAGAGGACAGTCAGTCAGATTCCAACTCCCATATTTGAATCTCCTGCAACAGAAGGCAGAGTGATAAATTTAGTAACCTTTTCCTTTGTTCCCTGGGGCTGAGCCAAGATTGATGCGCCTCTAATCTTCCCTCTATTTAAATGGGATATGTATACAAATCAGATCACTTTTCATGCTTTCTAAAACTGGAAATACAGATAAGAGATTATGTCGGGGACAAAAAAAATGGAGAAGTGCGCAGTGGCCTGGTTAGTCTTTGAAACAGTACCTCAAAAGCATTGTGCAACTGTTCCTACAGTGTACGTACATTAATTAAACTGGTTGTGTGTGCACTAACAGTGCATTAATTCACTCCTAGCTCTTCTGCCTGTATCCCAACATAATGAGTATTATCTGCTCCATTAGTCCATCTTTGAGTGTTTGTCGGTCTGCCCTGCTTTGGCGAAGGAAGGGGCATCAGGTTGATTCCACTCTAAGCCCACACAGAGGTAATGCACAGCTTATTTGCACTCTGGAAATTGCCCCCACATTAATATTTATAGGTGTTTTTTAATCTCCAATATGCATATGCAGTAAAATAAAGCACCTCTGAGGTCAGTCATATAATTTAGCATTTATTTATCCAGCTTTAAAAGTCAGGAGTGATTCCACTATATTAAGTCTCGCCTAATGTTATTTAATTGGCTTTATCTCAGGGGTTACAGAGGCTGTCAATCAAGCTTAGAAATCTTAATGCACCCACTCAAATCAATTCTTGTTAAATAGTGTTTTTGGTGAGCCAATGATTATGAAGTGCTGTTGGGTAAATAATGTAAAACATTATCCAAAAGGGCATTTTACACAGCAGCACTTCGGTCCTGCCTTTTGATCATATGTGTACACTTAGCATTTAAATGGTGCATTATAAAGAAAACATTGTGTAGGTGTGAGAGGAGAACAGTTGAAAATGATGCTTTGGCAGCGCCCCCAATTCTTGGGTTGTAATAGCTCTGTCATATACAATTAACATCAGAACATAGAGGTAACACTGCTACTGTTGTACTACTGAGTGTCGGTGGGGAATGTGCTTAAGGTCAGCTGTTGTGGTCAGCACAAACCCGGAGCCATAAGTAAAACACAGAACCAGTGGTGGACTAAAGGTCTCTGAGAGCCGGGGGCAAAAAAATATAACTGGCACCTGGAACATTGAATACCCCCCCCATCAGAAGAGAACGATGCATGTCTGGCTTCTTCTTCGATTAAGATTAGCATTCGTTAGGGCAGCCTGTTAATGACACCGGCGAAAGACAGAATGACTGAATGTTCAGAACAACCAGCGAGGAGAACGTTAGAGCGAGCAGCCGTGCTACGAGACTAACGTTAGGCTACTTACATGTTTCAAATGATAAGCCACGTTTGAGGTCGATGAATATTTGTCTGCAAAGTTTGAATGTCACGTTAATTGGGGTCGTCCTTTAGCCTCGAGAAATCATCCCACACTTTGGATTCCCAGCTTGACATACTGGAGTGTGATTAATGTAACTAATGACTAGTAGTAGTCTGGGTCAAATTCCAGTGTAATGAATGTAAGACGACTTTTACAGTAATTATAGCGTGATTACTGAAAATGAACTGGTAGCACAGTACTGTCTCCCCAAAAGAGCCAATCTGTTTGTGGTGCATTTTAAATTACACATTTTAATGTTAATTGTTTGCCTCGTGTTTAACGACCTGAATGTTTGAAGAGGCAAAAACTGAAATCACCAGAAACAAAAATCTCAAAAGAAGACAACCCTCGCGAATACGAGTGCAGCTAGCTATTATTTTCAGAACCGCTCATTTGCCAAAAAATAAAATGAATAACTCATTAATAAAATGTGAGAGAATAGTGAAAAATGTCCTTAATCTGAAGGCGACAACTTCCCATTCCTGTGTTCTCCAGCCAACAGTCTGAAACCCAAAGATTCAGTTTACTATCAATGAGACGGAGCAGAAACTTCTCATAACGGAGAAACTGGAACTAGTGGATGCTGGGTAATTTATATTGAATTCATTTGAAAAGTAAAAAAAAAAGGCAAATTGTTCAGTATAGTGAAATCGCTGCAGTAGATTCTGCTGCACATGATTCAGGGAGCAAATCAGATAGATCCAGATAAACTAGTTCTCATCATCACTCAGTTAACCACTGTTTCTCTGGGCGACGTGGCTCCAGGTTTGCGCCGAGTGTGGGGCCCGAAAAACTTCGTTGACTTAAATGATAAAGTTGAAACTATTCTATACATCTGCTAAACCAACGTTAGTCCGCCTCTTAATGTTTCCTAACTTTCTGACGACCCTGCCTGTGATTTCCTACTAAAGATATTTATTTTAAAAATAGCTCACAAATACATGGTTTCAGGTATTTTCCTAAAAACAGCTGGTAACTGTAGGTTATTCTAACAGGAGGTAGCGGTGTTTGATGGACCAATGTCCACACTGGGTTTATACACATTGGGTGCAGCAGGACGATGTATGTGGCAGTGAGTCCAGACACCAAAGCTGCTTTACGGCACAGAGATGCTGTAGGTTCATTCATTGTTGGTTTGGTTCTGCACATAGAGAATCTACAGTATTGACGGCTCTGTCTTCTCTTGTCTGCATTTGACTGGATGATCAAACAGTGTAGTAGACAGGTGTGTGCAGAGTTTTGACGCTTAGTTGTTGTTCTTCGGTTTAGGAATGAGGATTTGAAACAGCTACATCTGTAGATATGAATGAGGCTGTAAATGTTTATGATCTCTTCATAAATGTAAGAAATAAAGTCAAAAATAAAACCTACTGTATGTTGCCTGTGCCTCCAGCTCTCCCCACAGAGTTGTTGTATTCAAAAGCCCGTTTGACTTTCATTTGCTCCAACTCTGACAATCTAGCCTCTACCTTCCCCTCCCTTCCTCCCTTCCTCTCCTCTCTCCTCTCTTCACCTCTGCTCCTCTCCTCCCCCTGTCTCTCGTGGTTTTTAATATCCAGCTTTCGGAGATGAAACCGTGCGGCTGGTACCAGAGGACTGCCTGTCCTCTGCACTTTACTGTGGAGCCTAAGAGACACCTTGTGGTCCCACGGGTCCATTACACAGACGATACTGCAGAGCGATCGTGGGTTCTTCAGAGCTGGACAGTAACAGCTGTAGCACTAACTTACAGTGTCAGCGGAGGACACGGCATGCTTATTATAGAACTGTAGGGATGCATATTACTTAAAAAAGGAGTATTAATTAGTGATATGTAAAGGCAGAGAGAGAGAACAGGCTGATATACCTTCACTTTTCTTGTGAGGACGTCTTCTCTGAAAACGCTTTTTAGATGTGCAGCTTTCATGTCTTTTTGTTTGACAAGACGCAGCGATGTAGACACACTGATGCCTGTGATGGTGAAGCCTCCAGGGACTCCACAGCTTCACCAGAGGAGGCTCATTAACGTCTCTTTGCCTTGATTTAGTGCTATTTTTACAAGTCTTGTCCGCTGCCCGTCCTCTCATCGTGTCAGATCTTTGACAACATGTCAACGTGCCACACCAGCTCCCCAGCGCACTGATCAACAACAGTGAGCCACAGCTCAAAGGCTGGTAGAAAACTGGAATGACACAGCGGAGCGACAAACGCACCTTTCACAAACAATGGCTGCCGTAAATAGAAGCAGGGCTTTGTGAAGTAGTGGGACAGAATGAGGAAGACTGAGCACCTCTCCATCCACTCTGCCTATTCTGGTGTTCCAGCTCATCCGCAGTGTCATAGCTTCAGGGGGCGGCCTCACATGTTATCATGGTAATGCGCAGCAAGTCGATTTTCCTCTTTAATTGCTTCTTAATCAGCATTAAAACAGCTGAGTGGAGAGAGGAGTGTTCCTCTGTGCCACCCACCATGTTCAGGAACAAAGGACTGCCGTCATATAGAGAAGGACAACCAACACATAACAATACACTCATGCAAAAAATATGACCTCCATTGGTACTTCATGTATTACTACTGTGTTAAACTTAATTTAGACTTTCAGCCTGGATTTTCACTGATGCAGCTTGGTTATTCTCTGTTTTCACCTCGGCTGCTTCTCGTCTCTGTGACAGTTTAAATGTCTTCTTTACACATTCAAAAAGCAGAACGCCTTAAAAGCAGTTTGGTGTTCAGCAGACACACTTTCAACGTTGTTTAGAGATGTTTTGACAATTTCTTTTTTTTTTTTTTTTTGCTTTTCAAACTAGTTGACAATACAAAAGTGAATTTCACGCTTCAGAGACTCGAGCAAAATACACCTGCACCGAAAAAACAGCAGAGAGGAGACGCACGTGTGAGACAATCTGCTTACCTTTCCCGCGGACGCTGACTCCAGCGGCAGTAGATCATCTCTGGAGCCAGACGCAGCACTGGAGTGTCTTGTGGACGTTGGGGGGTCGGGGGGTATTTGTAGCTCCTTGTTAGGCTGCAATGTTGACTAAAGGCTGCATCCAGCCTGCTGAAGTTTAGCACAGGTAAAAAAGAAAAAAAAAACCAGTGCAGAGAAAAAGGACGTGTGTGGGTTTATGTTATATTTACCTGAAGGCGTTGTTATTTAGAGGCAGAAAATATGGGAAGAGAGAACGGACATACAAGTAATGAATGAACCTTATGTATCATCAATTCAGCAGAGGGAATTGACAGCAGCAAATGATATTACAGCAAACTAAATGTATATAAAATCAGCTGTTTTTAGCACCACAACAATATGAAAGACCATTGTGGCTCCGTCATGACTGGAGCACACCGTTAAATACTGACGAAGTAAGTCAGGAGGAGTTTAATCTGTTTACAACAACAGCGTCATCAAAGATGGCTGAGGATTCAAGAACGACCAAAAATCTCCCACGTTTATTTCTCATAACAACGGGAGACGGTTGGATCTGTGAAGCTGCAGGTTTGGTAGATGGAGCTAAAACAGAACGGGATATGAGGAGAAAGAGGCAGATTGTGATGGAAACAATGGAGTAGAGTGGGTGTGAGTGGAAACTCGTCCTCCCACTCTCTCCCGCCTATCTAGCGTTAACAGCCGGCCTCGTTGAGCACCGAGCGTCATGACTGTCGAGGGCCAGCGAATGAACAACAATTAGCCCCCCTGTGTCAATTTAACAAAGTGAATGGGGAGTTTTGGTGCTCGTGAGAGTCAGTGTCTGTGGTGGCGTTGTGAGACAGAGGCCGTCCATCCCCCACTCTTTGCCACAGAGCCGAGGTATCGTTGCCACGTTTTCGGTGTGATGTTACACTTTGAAATCTCAGCTTTGAAGCTCTGCTCAGAAATACTGAGGCTTCCTCGTTTGTGTAAACGCTTTAGCTTCACTCCTGTGCACTGTTTCTCAAAGCATCAGGGATATGAGTGTTCAAATAAAATCGTCAGAAATGTAAAACCAGTTGGTTGCACCTAGCTGTGTTTAGTGCGCCTCAGAGAGGTTTTGACAAGCAGCTCTGGTGTTAGCTGATGTCCTTTCTGTAGTCACAGCCTTGATAGACAGTAAGTGGAGCTGGCAGCTGGCTGTCTGTGGACGGAGTGAGCTCTGCAGCAGCAGCAGCAGCGAGCGGCAGGGCCTAATGGGACCTGATCAGGAGCTTAGGTCGCTGCCATCTCAGATACAGCCATGGCACAGCAGACATCAGCGCTAACTCACCTTAGATTAGAGGCTGGAAGCACGGCTGTAACACACTCTGACACCTCAAAGCAAAGCCTCAGCCGTAGCATTTCAATTACCTACTTTCCCTGTCTCACATGGATTTCAACAGCACAGAGCACAACCCGGCCCTGAGGACTCTCGCCCGGCCACAGTTCGCCCTGATTTTCATACATATATGGCTTTAGACAGCAGAGCAGGGTTGCTTTTTGTTCTATTGCATCATTTTTATAGGACTGTCATCTGAATAAATCACAGCTCAAAGCGTGGAAGTAGAAGTGGAGGGGTAACAGCACAACAAATACGCTTCCTAATCACTTGTGAAGTAAAGAGGGATTATACTGGATCTGTGAAGAAGATGCCAACGAGTCTTACATACAGTCATACCAAAAAGAACAATCACACTATTAAGACCCTCGATCTTTATTGTTCCTTTTTCTTCCACATGTTTTTTGGCACAATACTAGTCCTTCACTCTTGAGGCTAGAAACATGGCTCCAAAACTAAAAAAAATATGTAACAGTTTTTTTTGAATGGGGAATGAATGATAAAAGCTGCAACACTAAAACGTGGTGAGCAGCTTTCCTGTGCTTCAGCTCTATAAAGATGATAGCAATAGCGCCACCATGTGGTGAGAAATCACCTAACAAACATTACAAAATGTTTTGTTTGATTTCTGGGCAACTGCAACAGCAAGAACAAAGAACTGGTGTCTGTGGATTCAGTGGATGATACTGTGGATAAGTGGATTGATGTAGGTCCCGCACATTTGTGTCATGAAGATTTTGTGAATTATATGCAAAACGTACTTTTGACTCCCTTTCCTACATCCTTCTTACAAGTTTCACCACAAACAGGACTACAGATTTTCATTGGGTTTCGCCACTAGGGGGCAGTATGGCGAAGAAACAACAACTGCTTCACAGAAATGAATAGTGCAAACCTCAGCAGCTACCAGCTTCTGCAAATGCAAGTTAGCTCTGCTGCAGCTGCCAGTAAGCTGCAGGAGCTGCAGCAATCACATGCATTTTTTATCAAAATGCACATTCTAGTTCAAAATCTATGACAGAGACTGTCCTCCCAAGAACAATGAAACCATCAGTTTATAACCTACAAAGACCTCTGTCTGCTGAGTGAGTCTTGTCTGTCAGGATGTTATGAGCCACAAAACCTCAGAGCACCTCAATTAGTGTTTGTGCCTGAACGTACCCGGGCTTTAACCACAGCACTGGATCACAGGTCATTTTGGTGATTGTCATTTGGAACAGTTTTGAGGCGCCGACAAACGCCGTCATCCTGTTGATAGAGGTGCCAGGAGGGAAAATAAGTTTCTAAAGCCAAGTCTTGGTTCAGGACCTGCTGCATGAATTAAAACGGAAGATTATATGAAATCATTAAATCCAGATTGGAACATTACGATGCACTTGCATGACATTTTATCTAGTTTTCTGTCACATAGCAGAAGACATGCTGCTGCTTCTGCAAAAGTTGTATACTGAAAGTCTCAGTCCTTCACCTTTATACACAAGGTTTTCATACAAATCCAAACATCCAGTCAGTGTGTGTGAGACAGAAAGCTGATGGCAGTAATGGGCTTTCTCTTTGTGGTGGAGAGGCCTGCCGGGCACTGACCTCCATTTAGATACCCAGAGAGAGAGATAAAGCCCTGTGATGAGGACTCCCCTCGAGCCCAGCCAGGTCACAGCTCTGCTGTCAGTTACCAGCAGACATCTCAATCTGCCTGACGGTGTGTGCGGTCTCTGAGCTGCACACACTGTCTGAATCTACAGCCAGGGCACACCTGTGCAGGTTATTAGAATCCATGTTAATAGGCTGGTGATACCAGAGACCAAAATGCTTGTTAAGATTCTGCCAGACGACTGTTTATTCAACCGTACCGTAGCCATATGCACTTTGTCATGTTCTTGTAGAGTGTATTTTATTCCAGGTTGTTCCTATTGTTGCTGTTTTTCTGGGAAAAAACAGCAATTATGACTCAGGTCAGTTTCTCCCCTCCTCCTGTTTCTGTGCAGTCCAACGTGATAATGGATCTGGGCTCACTTCCCGTCTTTGACACCCAGAAACTCACTTCCCCTTTCATTCCCTCCAGCGCTCTTCTTTCCTTTTTCTAAACTAACCTCTCTTCCCACCTATTTCAGATCCAGCGCTCCAGAAACAAGCAGATGAAGGAGATTTTCCCAGAAGGCTTTGGGATCCACCATGCTGGCATGCTGCGGTCTGACCGCAGCTTGATGGAGAGCATGTTCTCCAAAGGCCACCTCAAGGTGCTGGTCTGTACTGCCACCCTGGCCTGGGGAGTGAACCTGCCGGCCCATGCAGTTATTATCAAGGTCCTTACAGTTTCTTTGTTTTGCCTCTTGGTTTCTTTCTTTCTTTCTTGCTTGTTATCTGTAAACAAGGCTGGATGACCAGACTTTTAGACTTTCAGCGATCCCACAGGTTTCAGTGACTATGTGGTTTCTTTGTTGATACTCACTGGAACAAAATAGGAATTTAAAAGTCAAAGACCTTAAAGTGGCTCCTTCATTTAGTTCCTAATGAGGATGTAAATCTTTAAGCAGCTCACAAATATCCAGTTTAGTTTTCTTTAAAGAGATGCAGTCATTTCCTAAAACAGCTGGTCACTGTAGTTTTTAACAAACCGCAGGACGCTGTGTGTGTGTGTGTGTGTGTGTGGTGTCAGGGAGGCAAAATAAACTACATGTGGCATGTTGATGAAAGAACATGTCACACAGTGCAACAGTGTGGCTCACTGATGTGTTTTAATTGTTAATAAATTTCTGTTTACCAAAGAGTAAGGTCAGTATTGAAATGCTAAATCAAACATTTAAAAAATGGAATTGTTAAATCTGTTGAAAACAAAAACTGTTAATTGAATTTGTTTAAAGTTGCATCAGATCTGATGAAGCCCACAGAGGAAACAATATGTGAACTAACATGTTAACAACCATAACATTAAATGCACAGTCTTATCTATGACAATAGCCTTTACCCTACATACGGCACTGTTACCATAGCATTAGTTTCCATAGTACATTTATGATTTTCCAAACTGAACATCGAATGTTTTAATGACATGAAATTTTGACTGGATCTCATTACACTCACATTTTTATTAACAGTATTAAATACTCTCCTGTTGTTGTTGCAGTGCAGGGAAATACCATTTGTCATGTGGTCATTCTGAGCACATTTTGAACAAGCTGCTCTTTCATTGTAGTTTTGAAGTATATAATAATAATAATAATAATACATGTTTCCGGTCCTCTGGCTCTGCTTCTGTCTCGTGTCTGTCACAGGGAACTCAAATCTACGATGCCAAGCGCGGTACCCTGGTGGACCTGGGCATCCTGGATGTCATGCAGATTTTCGGCCGTGCAGGTCGTCCCCAGTTTGACAAGTACGGGGAGGGGACCATCATTACCACCCATGATAAGCTGAGTCATTACCTGACCCTGCTCACGCAGCAGAACCCCATCGAGAGTCAGTTCCTGGACAGCCTGGCCGACAACCTCAACGCTGAGGTTAGTCCCTACACACCCCCTTTGGTCAAGACTAATATCAGAGTTTCTGCAATGTAATTATTCTTTCAATTCTAGATGCAAAATGTCCTTCTGTCTTTTCTGAAAGACAAAGATGAGGAAGGGTTACAGATGTATTTTCCTGCTGTGTCAGGAAGTGACAAAGATTTCATCATCCTGTGTGATGTAGGAGGGAACTTAATGATTATAAATCCCTGCGTAATATTTCACCAGGTGCATGTCTGCATTTGTCTGTTATTATTTTTTTATTGCTGTTGAGTAAGAAATCTGCTTTGACATCTTTGTGTAAGACAGATTTCAACACCTCATCATGTTACGTACTAAGGTATTTTAACTGATTCATGATAACTTTAATGTCTTTTTTCCCCAAATAAAATTAAGGTAAAAAAAAAGAAAGTGCTGCTCCCATGGCAACAAAAAACAAAAAGATTATTTTTAGTGCATTCATTCAGTGCTAGTTGACTGAAATATGCTGACACCACAAAGAAAACATTAAGAAGACAAAACAAATAATAAATATCATGAATTAAAGTCATGAAAATAACAAGGTTAGGACAGAAATAGGTGCTGTAGTTTCCCCTTTGAAAATATCAGGTATGTCATAGAAACTTTGGTGGAGGCTTCATGATGAAACACATCATTACATTTGTTGGTCCATTAGTGAAAAATCGCCAAACTGTAATCTTTATTCCATTTAGATGAAAACGAACAAGTCTTCACACGTAACTTCTGTCTGTCTGTTTTGTCTTCATTTTCATATGTGTGTGAGCTGAGAAGGGGTTAACATGCGTTGTGATGCAAAGTCTGACAGTGTTGATGGAAGGAGACAGGAACAAGACTGGACTGTTTGTGTTGAGGCTGCAGTTTCCTCCAGAGTCCACTAGATGGAGGCAGAGACCGATGACGGTTTGACTGTTTCTTGTGGCGACTGCTGTTTCAGGTCGCCCTGGGGACGGTCACCAATGTGGAGGAGGCCGTGAAGTGGCTAAGTTATACTTACTTCTATGTTCGCATGAGGGCCAACCCTCTGGTGTACGGCATCAACCACAAGGCTTACCAGGTAAGTGATCAACGAGTATGATGATAGAAGTACGTCAATAACAATTAAAATAATAAAATGGTAAAAATCTAACTTCAGTCTAAACTTCACTGTGACTGGTTGAGCAATTCATATGGAACATTTCAGATATTTTCAGTTTTTCCTACATAGAAGGAGAAAGTGAAGTGTGATATTCTGATATTTTGTCTTTTTTTTTTTTTTACAGATTAATAAGTGCTGTCTGAGACTGTGTCATTATGGGGCAATGAGTGTAGACTGATGAGGGAAAAATGGATTTAAATGATTTCAGGCTGCAGCATAACAAAATGTTAAAACAGTGAAGTGGTCTGAATAGAGTGTGAATGCACTGTGGGTGGTTTCAAATCAAACACTGACACCGTTTCAGATGGATCCCTCCCTGGAGCTGTACAGGAAGGAGCTGGTGGTGGAGTCTGGGAGGAAGCTGGATAAGGCCAGGATGATCCGCTTCGAGGAGCGCACCGGCTACTTCGCCTCCACCGACCTCGGCAGGACTGCCAGCCACTTCTACATCAGATACAACACCATCGAGGTAGAGTGCGAGTGTGTGGGTTTCACCACATCACTGTGGGCCTTTCCAACTGGGGTGTGAGATCACTGTTTATTTGCCAAACAAAGGATAGATGTGACAACTGTCAGCCGTCATATCTGTGGTATCGTGAGCCACACCAGTTCCTCCCTGAACACAACTTCATCATATCTATCAATCAATGAATCAGTCACCAGCGCAGCATGATCCCAATACACTTTACAACTTCACAAACACGTGGTTCAAAACAGACAGCAAGCAAATCAAATATTCTAAAAACAAAACAGACACATTAAAACATCAGTGTTAGACGGATGTTTAAATATAGATAAAGGTTCCAATGAAAACCACCACGTTAGAAACCAAGTTTAACCCAATAAAAAACCTTTTAGTGAGTCAGTGTTGGGACTGAGAGATGTTTCTCTCAGTGTGGTTGATTACTGCCCAACTGGGCCCAGAGTCTGAGCCAAGATATAAAGACAACAATAAAGCAGCAGTTCACAGAGTTCAAATCTATTCACAGAATTGAACTGATCATTTTTAAGAGCTGATGACCACAAACACAGTTGACAAATGTGTAGTTCATATTTTTTTAGTCTCCTGTACTTTTAAATGAAATATCAATATTCTGCAGATGCGTCTATCATGTCTTATGTTATTTTAACCTCACAGATTAAAGAAACTGATTCACTGTTGTTCAGCTCTCTTTTTTCTCTTATCTGTTTTCTCTGTCTGTGCAGACATTCAATGAACTCTTCGACTCTCAGCGGACAGACGCTGATATCCTCAGTATCGTGTCCAAGGCCGAGGAGTTTGAACAGCTGAAGGTGAGAGGTCGTCCCGACTACAACCGCCGACACTTCAGTGAACGTATTTCCATTTGTAATCCAAATGATGGTTTAAATTTAGAGCGATCATTATAAACCTCGTCCGGTTCTTTATTACGTCCACACCGGAGGTCTGCCCACCCTCTTATCCACCCAAAACTCTGTTATCGCATCAAAATATGAGTGTGTTCTGTGTGTTTGGAGGTTCGTGATGAGGAGCTGGAGGAGCTGGACCAGTTGCTGTCTAACTGCTGCGAGCTGCCGGCTGCAGGCGGCGTGGAGAACGGCTACGGCAAGGTCAACATCCTGCTGCAGACGTACATCGGTCGAGGGGAGGTGGACAGCTTCTCACTCATCTCAGACCTGTCGTATGTGGCGCAGGTGAGGCAGAAGCAACAACACACACGTCACCATAATATATACCAATATTGAGGAAAGCAAACCATCAAATGACACATATGATTATAATATCGTAATTTATCAAATTAATTAGGTCCTTGTAACAGTTGGAAATACTGTTAATAGACCTGAGTAACAGGCTGCAGGGCAAATACTGGACAAACCAAATGAGCCACTTTGTGTTTGATTTGGTTTTGTTTTGAGGTTTGGATACACAGAGATACTTTGGGATTTGGCTGTTAAACACTGTTTCCATTGCTGATTAATATGAGTTATTTACTGAGTAATTGTTTGGTTTATAGAAGTTCAGAAAACAGTGGAAACACACCCATTTCCTAAAGCCCATGCTGACATATTCCAGCAGCTTGTTTGGTCCAAAAACTGAAGATATCAACTTAACTTTCTCATTTTAGAGGCTGTAACCAGAACATTTTTATTTTATCTTTTTAATAGAGCTTTGTCCAATCCTACTGCAGCATGTACTCCTCCTCCTCTTGCCACATTTGTTGCGTAGTGTTTTCTTTTGTGTGGATTCAATTCTGCTTTTAAATACAACAATAAGACTGATTCAAATCGAATGCTTCTCCCTGCTGTGCTCATCTCCATTTGTTCTATATTTCCATCTGTTACTGACTCCATGTGGCTAAATGCTGGAATAAGAGGACGAATAGGACTCATTTCAGATGTGTCTGCTGGACAGTCTGTTATGGAAACTTAAGTGGAGGAATGAAGGTTTAAAGTCACTGTTACAACCACAAAGTGACAAACACTCTCACAGACTAATGGCTTTAGCAGTTGTTTAACAGTAAACTGTTGTACAGCTTCTGCTGCTTGAGCACAGAACAGTAAAAACAAAGAGGTACGGCAGAAGCACCTGGGGTGAAGTTTAATACCCTCGAACAAGAAACTTGACCTGAACATCAGCACACGGTGAAACCTGAGATCATTTCATTTGTCAGAAGAGTCGTAACAGCTGACACAACCTCTCCATGTCCACATTCAAAACACTATGTATAAAGCAGTTGAAGAAAAGTTGGATCTGGTGTCCTGAGCTGAAGTTCTCAGAGAAACAAGCTGAGGAAATGTTAGACAGCTCAGCTCCCAGCTGCTGGAGACGTCCTGTCCTGTGTCACTGAAGAGTGTCGGTGAATCTCCGATTGTTAAAGTCAAGCTGCTTTCTGGGTGTTTCTACTGGTTTGAATCCCCTGGTGTGTTTGTTGTGGAGAGGAGGATAATTCAGCTGCTGGTAAAAGCCAGCCCTTCCCTGACGTCTCGTGTCAGGGTTAGCGTTGGTCAAACACTGACTTTTAATGTGAAATGGACATTCAGGTTTATAGGAATGGCCCCGTCGTTGCAGTCAAAAATAGTTATGTTGTTGTTACTCTAGGTGTTACTGTGGTGAGAGACTTTTAGGAGCTTATACACTGGATATAAAGGAAGTGCTGCTGTGAAGTGCTGATAGTGATATTAAGAGTCTGGCTGTGGAAATCAGAGTGGTAGTGCTGAAGCAGCTGGAGCTCTGTCGAAGTGTTTCTTGTTAATGCAGTTGTAGTAGTTCCTGCAGTAACTGCACTTACTGCAGTGCAGACGTCACCAGATAGTCAGGTCACATTAACACCTGACCAAATGAATCACAGTCTGGCCACCTGACCTCTCCCCCATGACAGGAGTAATCCATCAGTGCACAGTTGTGGCCAGACATGGACGCCTGAACCCAGCCAGACATTCATGATCACATAATTAATCAACGGAATACAGATGTTGTACCATCCAGCTGCTGCAAGTCACTTCAACAACTTAAAACTATTGCTGTCTTGGGAAAGTGGAAGTAATCCGTCTAAAAGTGCAGCGGTAATTTGTGCTGTTCTGGGGCTGATGCTGATTTGGTTTTTTTCTTCTTCTCTTGCTTGTCACAGAACGCTGCTCGGATCATCAGGGCTTTATTTGAGATCGCTCTGAGGAAGCGGTGGCCAGCCATGACCTACCGCCTTCTCACCCTCTGTAAGGTGATTGACAAGCGGCTGTGGGGCTTTGCCCACCCTCTTCGCCAGTTCCCCAACCTGAGTCATGTCGTGCTGAACCGCCTGGAGGAGAAGAAGCTCAGTGTGGACAAACTGAAGGAAATGAGGAAAGATGAGATTGGTGCGTACATGTGTTCAGACTTTACTCTAAACCACATTCAAATCCAGGTATAAACACCCAAATGACAAAGTTTAAATATGTTATAAATTCTCAACATTGACTGTTGTACCTCAATTGCAGCAAGAAACCAGTTCCTTTATTTGGAAATGGCTCATATTGTTGTTTTTTTTAAATATATTTTTCATGTTTTTGTATGAATTTTCCCTGTTTTCTTGTTCGCTCCCTTTTTTGCCATTAATGCTGTTGATGCAAAATCAACACTACCTCCATGTTTACCTTGATACATTAAGGATAATGTACATTTCCACAGCATTATTACACTGTGACAGTCACGTCTTACCACACTGATTTCCTTGTGCAACTGCAGGGAGTGTCTGTCTTCATTGACAGTAGCTTAACAGCAACTGAAAGAACAGCAATGTCAAAGCAATTAGAATTTTTTTAACGTATGAAAACAGTGTTCTTATTAAAAATAGAAACTCAGAGCAGTAGAGTGGCAGAATAAGTATGTGAGGCCTTTGGAATGACCTGGTTTTCTTCATTAAATGATCATGAGAAGTGATCTGATCTCCGTCTAAATGTAGACGGGTACGGTGTCCCTAAGCTGATATCACACAAACAGTTATAATGTTTTGTGTCTTTATTGAACCATTGAAGTGCAACGTATGTAAATGGAAAAACCTGCAGGAGGTGCTGTCAGTGCTTTTTATTTTTTGTTAAAAAGAAGAAGAAGAAGAAACAACAGCTTCACAAGTGTCCTGTGCACCGGTCCACACACATGCTCATGCCAGGTGTATTGTTCACAGGTCACATGCTGCACCATGTCAACATCGGCTTAACAGTCAAACAGTGTGTCCATCAGATCCCCGCCATAACAATGGAGGCCAGCATCCAGCCAATCACACGCACCGTCCTACGCGTCCGTCTCCTTGTCACACCTGACTTTCGCTGGAATGACCAGGTAAATATGTATGCTATAAAGTTACTGCCTCTGTCTGCTTCTCTTCATATTGGAAATAGCTTGAAACTCACAGCTCACAGTTTAAACCAAAGCTGTTTGGAAAAGTCAAGATTTCAGACCTTTTTTTTGGCACGACATCAAAAATCATGTATTAGGCAGGTCATGTTTATTTCTGCAGCACCAGTCAGACACAAGGTAGTTCAAAGTGCTAGACAGAGCCATGGACAGACATACATTAGAAATAGAACATTAAGATAGCATTTAAATACAAACTGAATAAATGAAAATAAAAACATTTAAATACATCAGGTAGGAAACTCAGGACACCACTGTGGCATGCAGCAGGATGCTGCTTTTGTAAGCAGGCCCGCGTTGAGCTGACCCAGCGGTCCACAATTTAAATCTGAACAAGTCAGCTTCCACAGTTGAGCAGTGGACGTGTCACTGGTGTCGGTCTGAATGTTCTGTCACATACAAAAGGAGCAAAACTCAGGGAGCTGTGTATAACATCACCACTGCTCTTTCAAACACTGATCAGTGCTTCCAATATAAGATGTGTCAGAGTGTGTAGGTCCCAACCTGACTTGATAACAAATACTGGGTTATTATAAAGTTAGTTTAAATGACCACTCTGAGGCACAGAAAAACATGTCAAGCATGTCAAACAATCCATGGAAAACCTGCACTGAAAGCCACCACATCATATCAACTGTATGTAATTTCACTAAGGTGCTGTTGCCTCCTCATTGCTCCAAACCTCGACCAGTGGCAGCGTGTTTAGAGATTTACGGGCGAGGCAATGATTGTTAGGAACGAGCATAACACGCAGAGCAGCAGTGGAAAGGTGGATTAAGCTGAATGACTACAGCTGCTGCCCTCCGTGAAGGAAGAAGCTACACACTTTTCAGAGCCACATATGAAGACACGGTGCCTGAGGGTGTGGGAAATGTTTACCACTTCATTTTATTTTCAAGTGATCATAAATTTGACCTTTGGGACAAAGGACCATCAACCCTCCTGGAGAGTTAGCATTTCTCTCCTCCTCCTGTCTGTCGAGCAGCACCCCACACACACACACACACACACACACACACACACACACACACACACACACACACACACACACACCAAGACTCCTGAATGACACAACAGTGCAGCTATGGTCACGTTCTCACAATGAGGAAAAGAGCTGCTCCTCCTACCTTGTTACTCTTAAAGCCATGGAATCTCCATCTGTCCCTGAGAGCCAGGATGCCTCCAGACCTCACCAGAATGTTCCACCTCAGTGGGCAGGCAGACCAGAGGGGATCATGGGAAGCTTAGTCCGGTGTTTGTCATGGAATCTGAGCAGAACAGGAAGCTCATTGTAGCGGAGCTGCATATGAAGATGAATGTTTATGTCCGATTAGCGATGCATGCTCCAATCATGGGAGAGTGGTAATGGAACACTGGCTGGCTTAGCTGTGATCTGGCTGCAGAGCCAGGACACATGTACTGACACATGAGTCGCCTCTCTGATGGCACCCAGGAAACAGACCACACTCACACTGTGATTCAAAGTGCCACAACTCTTCTTTATTCCAACATGAACCTGGCAGTGGATTCTGAAGGCTGGTATTTTGAGTATTCTATGGAAAATGCTAAATGCTTGAGATTAAAATGTGGTCTAACTCATGAGTTACTGAGTACTCATAATAATGGAGTCATGACTACTGGGTCAGAATGTCAGCATGATGATGGGTGTCACACCAGAATGATCTCTCCCAGTTTGTTTACTAGTTGTTAGTTGTACTTTAATACTTTGAAATGAAAATCAGATGCAATTGAAAAATCACCACCATCTACAATCATCACTAAGTTTATGAAAACTAGTAAAACATTTTTAAAAAATGAATAAATAAGAATATACAGTATTATGTATATAAACATACACTGTATTCTTATTTATTCATTTTCAAAATATAGACCACTTATGTGTGTACATGCACATATACACACATAAGTGTTCTATATTTTGTGTCTGAAGTGCCTGTTGAATGTGATGTGAAGAACTAATTGAAGTGAATTAAAATGTCCTTTCTCTCCGCTTCAGGTCCATGGGTCAGTGGGTGAGCCCTGGTGGTTGTGGGTGGAGGATCCCATCAATGATCACATCTATCACTCTGAGTACTTCCTCCTGCAGAAGAAACAGGTCAGTCATCATTTCTCCAGGACAGAGACATAATGCTCCCAGGTTGTCCATCTGTCCAGTTCTGGTTAATTTGGTACAAGCGTTCACTTGGACTCAAAGATATACTGATTAGATTTTGGTGGCTGAAGGCCAAAGGTCAAGGTCACTGTGATGACCTCACAAAACATGTTTTTGGCCATAACTCAAGAATTCACATGCTAATTATGAGACAATTTAACTCAAATGTCTATAAGCTTAAAAAGATGAAGACATTTTATATCCAAAAGGTCAAAGGTCAACTTCACTGTGACATCATAATGTTCTGCAAAACACTTCTGACCATTATTCAACACTGCAACTCAGGAAGGAGAGACTGTGACCATGTTTCCTGTAACTTCACCGGTGTGTGTGTGTGTGTGTGTGTGTGTGTGTGTGTGTGTGTGTGTGTGTGTGTGTGTGTGTGTGTGTGTGTCCCTCCTTCCAGGTGGTGACAGTAGAGCCTCAGCACGTAGTGTTCACCATCCCGATCTTTGAGCCGTTGCCCTCTCAGTACTACATCAAGGCAGTGTCAGACCGCTGGCTCGGGGCCGAGTCTGTCTGCATCATCAACTTCCAGAACCTCATCTTACCTGAGAGACACCCCCCACACACCGGTACACACACACTCCACACTCAAACACACAGATTGTGATAGTAAGTCTGTTTGTCAGGTACAGTACCACCAACAATCAGTGAACTTAATCTAATATATCCAGCTGCTAGATGCAGCCAGACTGACCACTGCCTGCTCCAAGTAAAACTACCAATAGTACAATCATTTTATAACAATATTATAAGTACAGAAGTAATATTAACAAAATGTAATACCAAAAGTAAAAATATCATTACTGAAGTTAATAATGTTTCCGCACCATTTCACTGTTGTAGCTGGTCGAGGTGGAGCTGCTTTTAACTACTTCATATACAGTTAAGGACTAGTACTAGTTTAGTCCAGTGGTTCCTCAGCTCGGCGCCGGGTCCATTCAAGGGTCACAAGATAAATCTGAGGGGAGAGAGACATTTCATTTCAGTGTCTCTCTCCTCTTTGCTAATTTGTGAAACTTTTTTCTACCTGCATTGGTGGAACTGCAGGCAGCTCAACATGTCAAGGGTTTAATGCAAAACCTTCATATGAAAAGGAACTCGTTTGAATGAGAGTTTTGCTCCTGTGGTCCCGTCCACACGCTCAGACAACATCCTTCATTTTACTGTTTACTGATCACTTTTATCAATGTCCAAGAATTACTGCTGCTGCTTCACATTGAAAGCTTTCTGCTGGCGGACAATGTAAGGCTTTTATTGTGAAGCAATGTTAGTGGGGCTGTTCATTAAACAAAACACATCTACAAAAAGCTACAAACAGTTATTAACACAATTTCAACATTCAGTAGTTTCCCTGACTGAAAGAGGAGGGATGTAGCTGTTGTTGTCAATGTGCTTTAGTGTCGCTCTCACATGTAAATCACATTCTCCAGTTAAGCAAAGTTTCATTTGTACACTAATGTATTGTCAGTACAAACCGCTTCTTTGTCACAGTGACAAACTAGCACAAACATCAAGTAGGCTTCACATAGACCGATGGATGCAACATCTTATATAGTGAAAGAAACTGAAGCATTCCCTGGAGATGATGTTGGCATCAGCCAAACAATACTTTGCCTAAAAATACCAACTGTAACTCACAGTCAGCTTTAAACCGTGGCTCACCACAACAAAATGACTTAGCTGATTGGAGACATCAAAACCCCGTGTAGACTGGAGAACAAAAGCATCTAATCCCCTCATACTCCGCTCTCTCTCTCTCTCCCAGACTATAAGACAGGAACAGGGATATTATTTCTAACCGCATTTCCTCTTAGTAAGAAGAGACACAATCACAGCAGCTATCAGGGAAAACCCCACATCTCACTGATCATATTACAGGCATCTCCAGCCTGTCATTAATGCAACACTTTCCTGTATCACACTGCTCCGTTATACACATGTAACAAAAATAAATCTGACGTTTGATCTTAAATAGAGACACATGAAGATCATGTGATGACATCAGAGGATATAACGCCTCGGCACGTCCATCAGAATACCGTCGTAAAACATCAGAGACCGTTTTGTGGAAGTCTGGAATCCAAATATAGAATATACACTGAACAATAATCCAAAAATGGTCAAAGAGGTGGAGCTGAAACTCACTCAAAGAGGCCATGCCCTCAATTCTCCATAACTTTAGTCCTTAATAAAAACAAGACATTTTCATCATGGAAAGTATTAGATACAACACAGACTAAATGAATACCTAATAGTAATAGTTTTATGAATATTGATATATGTCCAGACAACTCCAATGTTATTTTATTTTGTATTTTGTTGTTTATATGTGTTGTTTTGTTTCTTTTTTGATGGGCTGTTCTGTCTATATTCAATTTAAATGAAAATAAAAAAGTAATGCATCTGTGAGATCCAGTGATGGGAGCTGCTCTTTACATTAACAATGGTGATTTAAAGGAAACATTGTTCCTCTGACATACACACAGCACAGAGTGATCCGAGAGTAGCACATCGGATGCCCCTTGTTTTCTTGCACACTGTAGCAACATGTGCACTCCGACATTTTTACATGATCATTTCTAAATATAATAAAGTCTCACATGTTATAACTCAGCCATCAGAAATAGATCTTGGTAAATGTATTTACCAGGGAGATTTGATTCACCTCAGACTTGATCTTTCTTCAGCTTCTTTCTTCAGAATAATCCTACAGGATGCAAGAGTCACTAATGTCTTTGATCTCAGCAACATGGCTGTCAGTGAGTTCCCTATGGATGGTGTACAACAGTATCTGTTACTGAAACACTTGGCTTTGTAATGAATGATAGTTTGTGGTTGTTTGCGCTGAAGTAACAGTGGATCAGTAGGTGGCTCATGTATCCGACTTTCGTACTGATTGAATGGAAAGAAATTGTGTGACTGAAGTTTCAACCCCAGCTACACATTGCATGAGCTCAGGCTTTAAGTTTTAATCCTCTACATTTTCATGTGAACAAATGTCAGTTTTTTCTGCTGCTTTAACTCTTTACATCCAGGTTACAGGAGATTTCACCTTCAGTTAATGTTGTTGACATACTCCTGTGCTGTATTTATTCTCGTTGGATGTGGCGTACATGTTTGCTGCCGCGTGAAGCGAATCCAGTTTCATCTTCTCCCCTTCTCTTTTGTTGTCAGAGCTGCTGGACCTGCAGCCGTTGCCGGTGACAGCTCTGGGTAACCGGCAGTACGAGAGCCTGTATAAGTTCACCCACTTCAACCCCATCCAGACCCAGATCTTCCACACACTGTACCACACTGACACTAATGTCCTTCTGGGGGCGCCAACGGGCTCCGGAAAAACCATCGCAGCTGAGATGGCCATGTTCCGGGTCTTCAACGAGTATCCGACCTCTAAGGTTAGACATGCCGGCTCCATCTGTGTTACTACTGAATATGTAGACTTTCTTTTCTATTGTCTGTTCTATTGGCATTCAGTGCTGTTGACAGAAGAAACTGAGAACCACCAGAAACAAAACTGGAATCTGTTCAACCCTTTAAAAAAAACAATGATAATAAAGTTTAACTGTACAGAGAATTTTCCATTTTAGTCAAATGTTTCCCAGCAACTATAAACCACACTGTTGTGAAGGGACCTATGGGAGCACTGTTGAAGATCATAGTCTGTAGTGTACTATAAGAAATAATGTTGGTGACACTGTTACCTCAGCTGCCTTATCAAAGAAATGAAAATAGATCAGGAAAACAATCACATGGAGTCAATTATGAGCTGAACAGACTTTATTTAGAAAACCTTAAATAAAGCACAGCGTACATGTTAAGGCATATATATGTTTTCATACACAAATAATTATTTAATTGACTGTTGCACGGGAGCTGATGACTCTCAGTACAACAGCCAACAGCCTGAGAGCTAAGGTCATAGAGCTGTGTAGTACAGTTAGAGCTTAGCTGGCAATGTGTCTTTTTGTTGTCATCTGTTCAGGTGGTGTACATTGCCCCTCTGAAAGCCCTGGTCAGAGAGAGGATCGAGGACTGGAAGATCAGAATTGAGGAAAAACTTGGAAAGAAGTAAGTGAAACCAAGTGGGGTGATAAGCTGCTGGGTGACATGAACTGCTGCCACTGGGTTTACCAAGTCATGACACGAGCTGTGTGTATGTCTTAATTTATGCTACTGGGGAAGGTACTATTGAAATCATTGAACCGGGTTTTGGTCCGACCTGGTCAATGATAATAATAATGAAAGAAATGAACTGAAAGTGTTCCTTGTCTCAATCTGTGCAGAGTGGTGGAGCTGACAGGTGACGTGACTCCAGACATGAGAGCGATAGCGCAGGCCGACCTCATCGTCACCACACCGGAGAAGTGGGACGGAGTGAGCAGAAGCTGGCAGAACCGAAGCTACGTCCAGAAAGTGGCCATCCTCATCATCGACGAGATCCACCTGCTGGGTGAGAGTCCACAACAAACCTGCGTCAGTCTGTGTGAATGGGATAAAGTCTTTAAGGTCAAACAAACTAAGCCTCATCTAAGTACATTTTAAAGGACATGATGCATCTGTTTTGTTTGAAGCTCATGGCCAATGAATCTGTGTCAGTATTCTTCAAGTTCATCTCTGAAAAGTTTGGTTTGGACCATTTTGTTTCCAGAAACAGCTTCTCAATCTAAGATAGCAGCTGTTAAGCTCTTCAGTTTGAGCATTTTTATAACATTTATTTCCTTCACAGTGCACAGTGAAACTTATGAGTGTATATTTCCATAACCAAATTTTTCAGAAAACCTATACCAGTGTGAAGCCATTAAAACTGTTTGCTATATTTAACATTGTGATCGGACTGTTTCCAGGTGAAGACAGAGGTCCGGTGTTGGAGGTGATTGTGTCCAGGACCAACTTCATCTCCTCTCACACCTCTAAAAGTGTCCGAGTGGTCGGTCTGTCCACGGCTCTGGCCAACGCTCGAGACCTGGCCGACTGGCTGGGGATCGTACAGGTCAGAATCCATCCTGGCACCAACACACAACGCGGCTCCAGGCTTTTCCCATAAATATCAGAACATTAGTAAAAACGTTTCAGTGTATTCTTGTTATTTTCTAACCCCATGTTGTTTGGCCAGATGGCGGATCATCATCATAAGCCCCCTTGTTTCAGGAACAGTAAGATTGGCTTTGTGTACCAAGAAGACTGCTGCAGTGAAGCCAGCCAGAAACCACAGTCTTTGTCTAGCTGCATTTCTTTGTGGTTCATTTTCTGCCTGCCTCTTCATATCTGATTGATTGTATATAATAATAGCTATTAAGGTAAACTGATACTTTTGGCCTGGAGATAATGTTGTAGTTTTTCTCTGTAATGGTCTACGGTCTGTCTGGATGTCATGCTGAAGTTCTGATGGTCAGGAATGACTGCAGTGGTCTGAATGGATGAGCTGGACTGTCAGTTTGAGGAGCATCAGAATGATAGAGAGAAGAATCACTCAGATGATTACACCAATATGTTTTTGAAGTACAAGACCATGGAAGCCCTGAGGGCAAGTGAGGAGAAAAAATCTCCTGTTTTTCTAACTGAAGAACAGATAATAATTGTTCATTTCTTTTTTTTAATCTGAAATCAGGTTAGATTTTGGCAGTTAAATGTTCATATCCTTCCTACAATTATACAGTCAGATCAGACTGAGAAAATGTTTTTTTCCTCATGTTCCCCTTGGGTTTCCTTACGATAACGCCAGTTTCCTCACCTCAATGACATCTCATGTGTGTCAGTATGAGTTCTGAGGATCATTCTTTATATCATATGATAATAACTGCTTCCTGGTTGCAGCACCTCTCTTTCTCTCTGCCTCAGACAGTGTGTTAGGATTGACCGACTCAAACACGTTAACAGTGCGTTAAAGATTTGTTTGTTCTCTGACGAAGTATTTGCTTCTCGAACATCAAAGGTCTCATTGAACTGTAGATCATTTTCTGTCTGTTCATCCATCTGGACTTTACATATCAGCCCTATACATCTGCTCACAGTAAGATATCATGACAGCTGATGGTCAAACTGCCATGACGTTCTGAATTTGTATATACATTCCCCTTACTCCTGACCTTTGGCGAGAAAGTTTATTGCACATGCATGTGCATCCTCAGGCACAAACAAACACAACATACATTTTCTCCATAGCACAGCTAGTGGTATAACACTACACTGGGTACAAGAACAACAATATGAATCCACTGAGCACAATCATCAACTGCAGAGGATAAACCTTCTTTATTTTGGACACTCCATGATCCAAAATGTACTTATTTCAATTTACACATTTAAATGAGTCTGTGGCCTGTCCTCTAGTGCCCCCCTCAGGACAAACTCAACAGTATGTTGTTCAGTCTTGCCTCTCAGGGCTAAATTTAGTTAAGGAAGACTTAAAGTCTCCTCCTCAAAAGAATGCTAGGAAAATAGTGATACTTTTGTGTTTCTGCATCATCACATCATATTGTAACATGACTTGTGCTCTGCTGCAGACAGCAGAGAAGCAGTGCTGGTAAACCATCCTCCATAAGTCTGAGTGGTGGGCTGCTGTAGCTCCACAAGCCATTATCCAGGCTTTTAAGATGTCTGTGGACAAGCAGCAGCAGCACGCGCCAAACAACGCAGCACGCCCTTTACAACATCCTGTAACACAGTTCACTTCTGTTCATGCACTGCACCATGACACCTTTTCACACAGTAAACGCAGCAGACACATGAAAGGTTAAAGACAATACAGCAGAGTCCAGCAGTGACCCGCTGCTCTGAGCCTCAGTGACAGACAGTTCACATTACAGCCAGATGGGGCTTCATGTTGCCAGCTGCTCACATTAAATCTCCTTTCTTTTTTTTTCTTTCTCTCCCCTCCCCCCCTTCTCCTGTGTGTAACAGGTGGGTTTGTTTAACTTCCGTCCGTCTGTTCGCCCCGTACCGCTAGAAGTTCACATCCATGGTTTCCCGGGACAACACTACTGCCCCCGCATGGCCAGCATGAACAAGCCCACCTTCCAAGGTATAGCTCCACGTTCCCGTGCGCATGATCTTCACATGCTTTTTGCACATTTATGCATACATGTGCTGTGCAGATGTTTGTTAGGCTACAAAATGAACTCAACGTAAAATGACTTGAACTTTTTGATTTAATGTTTTTTTTTTTTTTTTTTACGTGATAATTATATTATATATTGATAAATTAAGGGGAGACCAGGAATCCTCACACACCACACTGTGATCAGATTTACTGACTATGAAACTAGACTACATCATGGTCCATTTTCAGCTGTTGTGTATTTCTGTGGCTTCAAATATCAAATCTTAGCCACATAAGATACTTCCTTCCAGCAGGGTTAAGTCCCAGTGACATGAGGTGTATATGTTTCTATATGTCCTGTTTTAGTTTAGTTTAGTTTTAGTTATTTTCACAGAAGAAGATAAGGTTTTAAAATTGTCTTACTTCAGTACAGATCCTTCAGTAAATGTCAGACAAAAGCTTCTGAAACATTTTCATTTGAAATATTTTCCCACCACAGCACATTGTGAAAAAACTCGACAGGTGAACAAACCAACACAAGTTAACTATATAACATATGTAGTGCATCAAGTTAATGGACAGTTTGACCCAAACCATGTGAGTGTGATCAGTGCAAGTTTCAGTATTGTCCTAGTGTGTTGCTAATCTTAATAATTATAATAATAATAATGATTATATATATATTTATATATCATTTTATTTATAGATCACTTTTCAAGCAAAAGCATAAAGTGCTTTCCAAAGTTGAAAAAAATTCAAAAACACAATCAACATTAAAAACTATTTCTAAAGATAAATAATGAAAAACAGGTCCTTATGCATACAAACATACATACACGTACATACGGTGTCCGACAAGGGCAAATGCGCTGCAATGGCCCAAAACAACTACAAAAGGAGAAACAAGCTGCAAATTCATAAGCGATGCAGATTCAAAAACACACAGGAAAATACAAAACAAATACAACAACAGGAACGTGCTGCAAATGAGAAAACTACAGGAAACCAAAACAAAGACATGAACAGCAATCACGCTGTGAATACAGAAACGCTGCAACAACAAAAACACACAAACCTACAAAACAATAAAAGCACTGCATATTCAGACAACACAAGAGAAGTGCTGCAGGCCTCTAGGGGGAGCTCTAAGTGGAACATCTTGACCATATGGTCATTTGTAGTTCAGCGTGTTTGCTGTTCATGTCTTTGTTTTGTCTTCCTGCAGCATATTTTTTCATTTGCCATGGTCGTATTTGTTTTGTATTTTCCTATGTGTTTTTGAATCAGCATCGTTTATGAATTTGCAGCTTGTTTCTCCTGTTGGAAGTGTTGTGGGCCATTGCAGTGTGTTTGCCCTTGTCAGCCACCGTACATACATTTACTCTAACGTTCACTCGCAATGAAAGAAATGAAAGGATAAAAACTCTCAAAGAAAGAAAATGGCAACAGAAGCGAAATGTATCAGTTGTTTGTAAAAGCCATTCTATAAAAATAAGTTTTAAGACGGGATTTAAAGGCAGCAACAGAGTCAGCTGACATGATGCTCAGCGGTTAGCTGTTCCAGAGCCGAGGAGCCAGGACTGCAAAGGCGCTTTGTTTTTTACCTGGAGTAGTGAGGAGGCCCAGACTAGCAGACCCAGCAGAACAGGGCCTGTTCAGACAGTAGGGTGTAAGGACCTCAGTTAAGCACTCTGGTGCCAGATAATTCAGAGCCTTGTATGTAATTAAAAACACTTTTAAATTTGATTCTAAAGGAGAAGGGAAAGCCAATGCAGTGAAGCCGAGACTGGTGTGATGTGTGAGGATCACTTAGTTTTGGTTACTACTCCAGCTGCCGGGAACTGTCCAGTAGCTCCATTGTTCAGGCAGCTAGACAAAGCATTACAGTAACAGGAGGCAGGAGGATATGAGAGGGCATCACTTTTTTCAGAACTGCTGTAATTTTGGAAATAGTTGATAAAAACATGACTGGACTACTGTCTTTACATGTTCTAAGCTGAGGTCACAGTCCAGGACACTGGACTTGATATTGGGAATGAGTTGGGGCAAGAAGTGGCTGCATTTGTTTTGAGACATGTTCTGGTCCAATAATGAGAAGTTTTGGGACGTCCAGTTTTTTATGTCATCTAGACAGCTTTGTAGAGAAGTTCATTTACTGGTGCCAGAGGGTTTGAAAGACAGATACAGCTGTGAACATCTGCTTAGCTGTGGAAGGAGATGTTGTGATGGCGGATTGTCTGACCAACATGTACAGGGTGAACAGAATAGGTCCCAAAATTGATCCTTGTGGTTTCCACTGTATAGACTACGCAGTTTGTGCAGCGATATTTAAGCAATATTTTATCTTACAACAAATTTACACATCATTATCAATAAATCACATCTGCACACCCAGACCAACAACAAATATATCCTACTAACAAGAACTGTATGTGAGTATCCACAGCCTGATATATCCCACAATCCCACATACACAATCCTGCTGCCACAAATACTCACTGCAGCACTACATGTGGATTCATCCGCTGCTGAAAGTAGTCCCTACCAAATGCACTATTTCCTCCTTCTTGACATTTATCAAAAATTACAGTGACCAGCTGCTATAGGAAATTACTGGGACTTTTTAAGAAATGAAAAAGTGCATGTTTGTGAGATTACATCTCCAGTAGAAGCCAGTGGGCTCGAGGCTGACCACCACAGACCAGGTAGAGAAGTTAGATAGTCAGGTCAGCTTCCCTCTGAGACTTTGCTCCATGTTGACACGACTTCATCACATCATTTCTGCTGATTTGTCAGCTGCATATTAATTCTGCCAATCTCCTGTTCTACCACATCCCAAAGGCGTTCTACTGGATCCAGGTCTGGCAACTGAAGTTCTGTGCATATTTTGTACTTGTCTTCACAGCGATACGCAGCCACTCCCCAGCCAAGCCGGTGCTGATTTTCGTGTCATCAAGACGTCAGACTCGACTGACCGCCCTGGACCTCATCGCCTACCTGGCCACTGAGGACAACCCCAAACAGTGGCTGCACCAGGACGAGAGAGAGGTACAGTTTTCCATCTGGGTCACACAGGATGCATTCAGGCACAGCACTGAGTGTAGGTCACCGCAGCTCCCCACCCAACACATGATCACCGTTTTAACGTGCAAAGAACAGAAGACAGTAGAATCGCGTTGGTGCAGCCTGTTTAGACTGTTAGACTGTTCTCCTCCATTAGACGTGTGTGTGTGTGTGTGTGTGTGTGTGACGACTGAGGAATGTAGCTGAAACGCCTCTTGTGTTGACACACTATAACACATAACAGCTGCTGCAACTACCACCTGCACTCTGCTACTGTGCAATCAATCAGTCAACCAAGATGGCAGATCATGAGCATCAGATGAGTCAGTACTGATTGTTTTACTTTGTCTTTACACATTCAGCTGATGTTTGCAGGTATTAAGCTTTCAGGGACTTGGCTACACCAGACTCACCGAGGCTGCAGAGTACAACAAGGACTTCTGTCTCCAGCTGCAGTTTAGCTGTTTACCAGTTAACATGGTCTGAGCCAGGAGCTGTTCCTTATTTAAGCAGAAAGCAAATGGGAAAGTAACCGTCCGTTGTGTGGCAGTATAGTGGCGACAAAACATAGTAACTGCCCAGTTGGAGCTCATTGCTTAAGACTGGAAACATGATTGGTCAGTTTATTAAACAGTCGATTCTGGTCCATGATAGGAGATCTCAAAAAACATCTCACTGTAGTTCTACATCTCTCTCAGGCTCCTCTCTGGAGCAACAAGAGGTCGGTCAACCAATCAGAAGAGAGGCTCAGGTCCTCTCTTCTGATTGGCTGACACAGGATTGTAGCTCACTACTACTGTTGTGGTAAATCTCACCCATAATGCCAATGGTGTTGCGATGGGGTGGCCGTCCATAGAGACCATCAGGGACATGAGGGAAGTGGTTGGTCAGGAATATGGCGAGTGGATGACCAGGAGAAGGAGAGGGAGCAGTCTACTCTTCTGTCGCCTCCAGAACATGTGGAGTTTGTGGGCATGGCTGAGGGCAGTGACTGCTTTGTTGTGACATCAAAAAGTTACAGAAGTCCTGACGGCTGGTTTTAAGGCTCAGTTTCTGAATACAGGCTGTGTGAATTTCTCTGTGGACTGAGGCTTTGATACTTTCACAGTATTAATATACAACCTAGACCTGATCTATAATCAAACTACACACACCTTTAGACTGGATGGACCTTTAAAGACACCTGGAGTAGTATTATTCATTTAAGATGTATTCCAGATTAAAAATAATAAACATGGAACAATTACAAAGGCCTGAACTGACTTTCCTGAACCCTGCAGATTCACTGTCTCAATGCAAATATGTACCATCCTATAACGCAGGCCCAGTGTCTGTATATGAGCGCAGTTCATGGCCTCTGTGTGTGTTCTGCTGATATATGCTGCTGCCTGCTGCTTCTCTGCACTGGCCCGTGTAGCAGCTCAGCTCCCTGCTGTTTGACTGACAGGCTTCTGGCGATAGCTCCTTAACTCTCATCGGGGGTCACCTCCTGCCCCAGATCCCTTCTCTGACCTGACAGCTCTTTCTTCCCCCTGCTGCTGCCTGAACCCCCGGCTCCTGCTCTCACTCTCCTCTTCCACTCTCTGCCTTATTATCGCCTCATGTTATGTTTTTCAATTGATTAGTTGGAATATTTGAAGCATTCATTGCACCCTCCTTTTTTGGGAGGGTGGGGAGTATTGTGTGGTTAGTATGGACACTCTTCTTAAAGTGGAATGCTTTTTAAATAAATGACAAATTTAATTGAAAATACAGATTCTGTTGATGATTTTGTGTCCTGTGTGCATGATAGTGGTCTGCTATTAGGTGCATTTATGGATTTTACTTTAAGTTTTTATTTTTTTCATTCCTTATCTTCAAATTATTTACATTTTTAAATACAAATAACGTCTTTTACGCAGCCTGTTCCAGGTGGAAGTGGAACATTGTATTTCTCCCTTTATTCTGCAGCAGAGGTCGTCACAGACAACATCTGTAGAACAGAGCCAGCATGGCGGGACAAACGCCGTCGCTGTTGCGACTCTCTCTATTACACAAATATCTACAGGTGTCAGCTCAAAACAAGATGGGACATTAAGAGAACAGAAAACATGTTTATTTCAGCTCTGATAATGAGAACGAAGCTCTTCACACAGGAATGCTTTAAAGGAAAAGTTTAACATATGGAAAATAAGCTTAATTACTCACGACTGTATAGAGTCTTGTCATCACTTTTAGGCTGCTAGGCAACCAGCACGGACAGGAAGTTATTACCTCTTTTAGTCTCTTTCAGTCTCAGCTTTGTTCTGCCAGGTCACTGTGGAACTAGGGGCCAGTGTGGACGTATAGTTGACAGTGTTGCAGTGTGGTGGTTTGGCAGGTCACTCCTCAGGCGTGCGATTGAATATGATGCCTCTCCATCATTGTCTGTGCTCTGGTTTCTCCACAGATAGAGGACATCATCGCCACAGTCAGAGACTCCAACCTGAAGCTCACTCTGGCTTTTGGGATCGGCATGCATCACGCAGGCCTGCACGAGAGAGACAGAAAGACTGTGGAGGAGCTGTTCGTCAACTGTAAGATCCAGGTGCGTCTTCACCCTGTACACCTGCACCCAATACTGGGCCTGTCTTTTAACGACGTCGGTACCTCCATGCTCTAAATGCCATGGTGTTCCTCTATACAGGAGGAAAATCTTCTGGATCCAGGAAACACATGACAAATCACATTTTTATGGAATTATTTCATGGCCAAATTTGCATTGCTTCTTAGTTTTTTTTTACCTATTTATTTCTCAAATCACCGTATCATCCCCCCTGATCTTCACCGTAGCTTCATCATGTCAACATTTAAACTGAGAGAAAAAAAAGTGAAATCTGTTTTATCTGGTTGAAATATGTGAATTTCCCTCAGACGTTCTGAGAGTAATGAGACATACACACTGCGTCATACAGCAGAATGATTGTATGTACATCCTCACTTTGCCCATATTCCCATGTTTTCCTGGACACACATCACTCATATGAGGCTTATTATTTTTTACTTAATTTTCAGATGTTTTTCAAGTTTCCTCCGTTTGTGTCTCTTCTTGTCAGGTTTTGATTGCCACCAGTACTCTGGCCTGGGGGGTGAACTTCCCCGCTCACCTGGTGGTCGTCAAGGGAACCGAATACTATGATGGCAAATCCAGGCGCTATGTGGACTACCCCATTACAGGTACACATTCCTGTTCATTAGGTATTTTCTCACAGGTACATTCAACAGTTTGGGTTAATCCACCATAACATGAAAGAGGCTGACATTATAATTCTCATAAATATTTTGCTATTATGACAGTCGTGTTTGCGGGAGACTCTTGACTCAAGGCTTTACATGTGTGTGTGTGTGTGTAGATGTTCTGCAGATGATGGGCCGAGCAGGTCGGCCTCAGTTTGATGACCAGGGCAAAGCAGTTATTCTCGTCCACGACATCAAGAAGGATTTCTACAAGAAATTCCTCTATGAGCCTTTCCCTGTCGAGTCCAGGTAACATTCATATGTTTGTTACCGTGGTTATGAGGGTTTCTACCAGAGGCCTTTTACATCTATACATATATTCTGTATGGTTGAAAAAGATGGTATTCACCAAATGAGAACACACCTCTGTGGCTGTGTCCACACACTCCCATGAAACATACAAAACCAAAGACTAATTCATGATTTATGTGCAAGATAACTCCTATACACATCACATCAATGCTGATACCAAACCTGTATTTTTATATACCGTACTTTGAGAAATGTAAACCCATTTCCATTCACTCAAAATGATGTCTAAAGATAAGCAACAGCACAAGAACTTTGCCTAAATAAAATACCACTGGTCTATAATTGCCACCGTTTTGATTTCAGTCAGGAACCATCTTATTTATAAAAAAAAAAAATTTTTTTTAAAAACAGGGTTATGACTGACCACACGTTTAATGCCTGACCTCAGTATTTAGTCAGTACATAGTTTTTGATACTTGATATAAATAAACATGTTTCTTTACATCTGGAGAATATGATTTGTTGGCTGGGGCGTCTCTGCAGCACCACAGCGCTAATGGTGCTAACAATGCACGACAATGTGACACATTTTACCTTCATCAAAAAAATGCAGTTCCTGTGATTTGGATATTGCACTTATTGTGATTTCGATGAACTGTGCAGCTCTGATCTGAATCAGAATCTCTTGTATTGGAAATGAGACTCTATGTGTAAGTGTTGTGTCCGTGTGTGTGTGTGTTATATCCCCAGCCTCCTCAGTGTGCTGTCAGACCATCTGAACGCTGAGATTGCTGCAGGAACTATCTCATCCAAACAGGACGCGATGGACTACATCACATGGACATACTTCTTCAGGCGGCTGGTGATGAACCCCAGGTTAGGAGCAGCTCCTCACACCACATATCATTACCTCCAGCAGCCGCTCACACAGATCAAAAGATACAGCAAACACACAAACACATGCACACATTCTTAACCCACTCTCGCAGCCTGGTTAGAGGAGTGCTGAGTTCTTGAGTCAAACATCTGCTGTGTAGACAGAGCCCATTCCAGAACATTCCAGCTTGTCGGTATTTGCACGGCTGTCGGCCCACGTTTACCTATCAGGCCTCTACTGAGGCCGGCCGGTGGGATCGGACCAATACAGGTATGTGAAGTCAGATATTGATCATTCTGGATTCAAGCTGGGGGTGTGGGCGTTCAACATTCTCAGCACAACAATGACAAGGATTTAGTGTTCATCTAGGATTGTACTGATGGATAAGACTCAGCAGCATTTATGGTCACTTATTGTTTGGAATTGGACCAGAACCACTGATATCATTCCTCTGCTGTATCTGTCCACACTTTACTGTCTCTCAACCAATGTCCTCAGAAACTGATAGGAATACTACTACCACTATTATAAAGACTATTAGAGGTAGTATAATATATTAGAATTGTGCTGTATTATTGATATTCATAATAGGCAAGGCAAGTTTATTTCTACAGCACCATTCAGACACAAGGCAATTCAAAGTGCTTTACAGAGGTCTGGAAATACATTAAAAATAGAATAGTAGGATTACATTAAAATAGTATTTAAAAAGAAAAAAAAACGAATTTGAATAAATAGAAATGAAAATATTTAAATACATAAGATCAAGTAGGAAACTTAGGACACAATTTTAAAAGAAGTGTAGTAGTACCACAACAATTAGCCAGTCACCACGGATTTCATTTCAACAATTAAAGATACGAAGTTTATAGTAGTAAATAAACTCATGTTTCCACTGCTCGATGCTGTGTTCACTCATGTCGACAATGTTTTAACGTCTAGGGGACGTGCTGTAATGAAGTAAATAAAACATACTGCGGAGATTAATAAGCTGCTTACAATCAAATCAAACAGAATGACAAACATATTTGGCCTGTATACATCTGCTCTCTAATCAGCATGATGGTGTGTTTCAGCTTCATGTTAGATGGCGTAATATTCGATTTGATATTTTAAATTTGCCTCTTGATGTTCTGATCCCCTGACACTGATGTGTTTTACATCTGAACAGCTAATCTATCACCACTGCTTTCATGCTTCGATTCCCTCACACCACACTCACACACACACACACACACACACACACACACACACACACGCACACAGGTACACACAAACACGCCCACAGGGTCCCATGGGTGTCTTAAACATCTGCAGGCCGACTCCCTGTTCCATCAGGAGCCTAATGGTGATGATGCTAATGGCCATAACTTAATCAGGCAGGCCCTGCCACCAGTGAAGACCTGTGAAATGTATGCAGTGATAAACATTCAGCATTTAGATCTGTGCGCTGTTAACATGTGGAGCAATGAGAATAAAAGAAATACGTATCATTAAACTCAGGATAAATATGGCTGTCACCCGTCTCAAGCAGCTGTGACTTCTCCTCCCTGCTCCTAATGGCAGAATTAATGATTCTGTGCGATGATCATGAAGGTATTTGTTTTAATGTGATATTAGAATGTGGTGATTTTTCAGTGGGCCCTGGTTTGCATGCGTTATGTAGACAAGTGTAAAACGACTTCCCTCTGATATTCCTCCTCCACCTGTTAACGTACTGCATTAATTGGTATTCATCCTTGCTATGATTCTTACTTTTCTCTACAACTGAGCTCCTCTCAGGAGCAGTTGTTTCAGCCGATGTTCATGTGTAGTTGATCCTATGGAGTTAGATTTGATCATTATTGAAACACACTAATCCTGGTAGACCTCTGAGGTCAACAATTCAACTTTTGCTGGAAGTGCCCAGATCCAAATACAAACACTGGGGTGACCGAGCCTTTTCTGTTGCTGCCCCTAGGCTCTGGAATAAGCTCCCCACCGAGCTCCGTCTTATTCCTGACCTGGGCCGCTTCAAAGCTAGCTTAAAAACCCACCTATTTAGGATGGCCTTCAATACCTAGTAGTATGACGACACTTTTTACAATCTTTTCTTAATCAATTTTGTTGTATTTTATTGCTCTTATTGTTCTTTTATTATTATTTTTTTAAATTGTTTTCCATTTATTTATCTCTGCACTTATTATCTGTTGTAAAGCACTTTGGTACACCGAAAGGATTGTTGTAAAGGGCTTTATAAATAAAGTACATTTACATTTTTACATTTACATTTACATTTACAAACAAATGGAGTTGCATGAACTGCAACCCAAAATAACTATCACTCAAATATACATCAAAGAGCTACACTGTGAAATATGTTATTTGTAATTTTGCTATTGCCACATAGCTAACATTAGCATTAGCAGCTGTTTACTGAAGAAATGTTGTGAGTTCAGCATCAAACTTTCTTTCATTCTTTACTCACCAACATCTGTCTCCAGAAGTGGAAACAAACTGCAATGTTAACTCTTATCTCCATCAGGTCTTTTCTTTTACTGAAGTTAGCATGCTAACCAGCTAGCCCTGACCCCTCTCCCCATTTTCCGATAGCCTCCAGTCTGTCCTGAAGATGTAGCTGCTCAGAGGATGGATTATAACCTCTTGTATTATAAAGATGAAGATGGCGGAAGCTCTTGTCAAGTGACAATCACCACCACCTGCTCCTGACAAGAAACCAGGTTCAGCTGCAGAGAAAACTTACAGTTAGAACCTTTAAAATCAAAACTTGTATTGCCTGTCTTTTGGTTAGAGTTTTTTATTTTGGGTTTGTGAATCATAGTTTTTACTTTGCACTCTTTGGGAAAGGATCTGCCATTTTTCACACTTATCATTAATTGCATTAATGAGATCTGACTTAGCATGGATATAGCTAACAAGCTAACAAACAAGCTATAACCTAGATAGAATACTGCAGACATCTTAAGTTACTTTTCAGGTTATCCATCGATAATAAGGTTTTATAAATCAGTGATGAAATCTGACAGTGAAAATAACTTTAATTTCAACCTTTAAGGGGGTGCTACTAGTAGAATGCTAACCATATCAAGGTGTCAAGGTTCTGTGGTCACCTCCCAGAGTTCCTTGCAGGATATAAGTGACAGTATATTGAACCAACAGAGGAGCAGCAGAGAGAATCCCCACCTCTGGAACATCAACATCCATTTACTGCAATTAACCAAACTCAGAAAACTGAAAAGTGCAAAGAAAAAATTACGACTTGCAAACCGAAAATAAGAAATCGAAAGCTGTCTAAGCAAAAAGTTATCACCGAAAACACATAGTTTTGGATCTATATATATTAATGCGAAAACATTTCTCAATCTGTGTTTGTACAAAAGAATAGACTGTTGTCATCGGTGTGGACCAATGTGGATTCTATCAAGGGTGTGGAAATGTGGACCAGGATATAAAGGATGCTGAAGGGTTTGTGGGAGATTTGAAACCCAGTCTACAAGTGTTTAATGGACTTGCAAAGGGATTATGACTGTGTCCCTCAGGGTGACAGAGCTGAGACATTTTTATGACTGCTTACATTCTGTAACAAACGTCTGCTGGGTCGCCCAGTTGTAATTCATCACTTCTTGTATTGATCTTCAGATGAAAACATGAAATATGGTCATTAACTGACACCAGAGAACAACAAGATGGCCCTGCGATAACACACACAACCACCAGTAATGAAAAGTCCTCCAGCTATGCCAAGACATATTTTACATTACTGACATTAAGAGTGTAGACAGGTGTTTTCACCCTTGCAAACATCTGTTTCCACCAGCTTTGATGAAACAGTGCTTGGTTTCTTTCACTGTTTTATTTGAGTTGCACACATCATGCTCAGATATTCACATTATAAGCTAATGAAGATTGTCTTTAATTACTTGTCTGCAGAGCCTCATATGGTAACTGTTACTTAGCAGAGCTCAGCATGGAACCCATTTTGGCCACTGGTTGTCTTATGTCAGGTAATAACAGTCTCACCTGGGAGTTATTTTCTGCCAAGGGCTGGACCTTTTTCTTCCAGCTGGTGCTTTCCTTCTGTAGCACAACATTGTACAAGATGCTAAACAATGTGTAGATACAATGGTGGAAAAGCCATTTTAATCTTCCATTGTTATGTGAGTTTCTCAATGAGGTTTCATCTTCAGTGTTACTTCATTGAGGAGAGGGTTGAACATATCCTTGTGTACATGTTTGTAACATTGTCCAGGTAGTCTGCTGTGGTTTATACCTTTGGCTACTTCACATCAGCAGTTCTGTCATCGCTGTACCAACAGTACGAGTGTCAGACATTTGCTTTCATGTAAATCATATGTATTACTGTTTTCCTGACTAACTAGTACATCACTCGAACAGAGATTCCTGATCATGTAGTAAATGCTTATGAACCTGATCAAGGTGTTTACATGACACTGTATCTTGTACAAATCATAGCCAAAAATGGCAAAGTGAAGTTTGTTCAATATGAAAATAGCTGGTAAACTTGGACAACTTGCAAGACTAGTTGGTGAACTAATGTAGCCGGTGAGCCGACTGTTCATGTGCTAGTCAACCAGGAATATGATGGTGTCATCCCATTGGTTGCTAACCAGACAATAAGTTCACAGTTTACTCAGGAAACATGTTTGTACCATCGACTTGAAAACCACATGGAGCACTTTATACTTCCACTGAGCAGGTTGATGGATGCCGATTACTCCCTCTGTCATCTTGTGCTCCAACCAAAAGATTTTTGCATATTTGGTGAAATTACAATTAATTATTTTTACAAACAAAAAAAGTTTTAAATGATGGTGTGACTCGGCCTTTAAACACTTAACCAGGATGCTATGTCGTGTCTCAGCAGTCGGTGTGGAGATGTGATTTAAGCAGTGAAATCCAGATACAGCATGTGTCTGCTTGAACTCCCTGAATCATCTCAGTTTAACAGCACAAATACAGAGAACGACAGACATTCTTTCTCCTGTATTTTGACATGACGTTACTTTTTTTTGTAATCACACGTTCTGCTGTGTTGTTCAGTTATTACAGCCTAGAAGACATCAGCCACGAGTCTATCAACAAATACCTATCCAACCTGGTGGAGAGGAGCCTGCGCGACCTGGAGTGCTCTTACTGCATGGAGATAAAAGAGGTGTGTGTGTTTGTGTGTGTATGTATGTAGTGTTTTTAAGTTAGTCTGTAGTCTGTAAAATGACACTAATGTTAAATTTGGTCAAGGTTTTGTTTGTCAAACATTCGTTTCCATTCATTCTCCAGGATGATCGGACCATTGAGCCGCTGACCTACGGTCGCATTTCCTCCTATTACTACCTGAAGCATCAGACCATCCGAATGTTTAAAGAGCGGCTGAAGGCTGAGCTGTCCATCCCTGAGCTCCTCTCTGTTCTCACGGTGAGTGTCACGCTGTGAACATGCAGCTGCTGTTGTCCTGTCACCGCTTGCTATGTCCATCATGTCAACACCACAGCTTGATACTATGTGTGTCCTTTTACACTGAAACCTACTAGTAATAGTAGTTGATTGCAGATCTGATTTAAATTCACACCACACAACAAGATTTGTTGTGTGGTGTGAAGTTAAGTTTGAGACCCTTCTTGATGTTCAGGACTGAGAGAGGGAAGTTGTGTTTACTCACATTGTGACTTTTCCTCTATCAGGCCAGAACTGCCATTTTACCAAGATACAGTACATTCGTATGTCTATGAAATATGTTGATTACTCTTATGCTCCCAAGAAGATGAGCCCATTTCATTTCAGTGAATCCACCTTTTACCTTACTGTTTCATCTGCAGCACTGATAAGACTACAAGAACTGCTTTGATGTGGTATAGTAAATACATTTAACTGTAGTGCTGCTAATGGGGATTTAGGTTTTTAAAACTACTTGTGTGCGCGCCGGCTACTTTTGAAACAAAATCAGATATGCCATGGGGAGACGTTCACACTGGGCTTGATGCATGTCAGAAATTAACACACATTCTCACTCAGGGCACAGTGTGTGGACTGAGTCTGCCACCGTCTTTACTGAGGCCGGGCCGGATGTTGTAGTGTGTTGTAGTCACTGTCAAGTTTTTTTATGTTGTTGAAGCTGCAGTGATGCTTTCTGCACAAGTCTTGATTCACACCATGAGATTACCAGTCAAGACACTGATGTCCTGTCATGTCAGTCATGAAGCTGAGCAGTGCGACCTAATGGATGCACAATAATGAATTCACAATGAAGAAACACACTAATACTCTGCAGCCTAAAACGAGACCAGGGCAGAAGCTGGTCCTGTTGGAGAAGTTGAGCCGAGGTTGAACCTTTATTTGTAATAAATAATAATTAGGACAGGACTCAACGCAATGTTTCTTGATTCGATTTGAAGGGTTAAAATTTAGGTCTGTGATATTTTTAACACAACACAGTCAGGGTTGCACAGTGTCTTTGTACTTTTTCTTCCATTTTAGCTCATGGAGTGGGAAATCATTAAACTTTGTGTGTGCACAGGTGCATGTGAGCTAAGTGAGAGTCAAGCAATTAAACAGAACTGCTTCTCACAAACTATTTTCCAATTAAATGTCTGAAAAACAGTTGCGAGTGCAAATGAGAAATAAGACTGCACTTATATTTTGAGTAATACTCTAAATATCGATTTGTTGGATATAAACAAGTATTTAGTGTTAATTAATTTGCTTTGAACCAGTACACACTTTGGCACTTTGGCAATGTTTCCCTCTATTTTCTTTCTTTTTCTTTTCTTTTTCATGTTTTTTTGTTGTAACCCCGTCAAATCTGAGTAGCACTGAATGTCTTCAGTATTTGGCAGCTGGAGATTTTTAAGTTGCTGTTTGAAAGACGCCACATCCACTGAGGATCTGTGATCAGTGACAGAAGACATACCTTGGTGTATTTTCATCCTTTTGGCATTTGAAAGTAGAAGATACATCAGGGAATATTCATGCAAACACACACACACACACACACTTTACTCCCTGCTTCCAAATTAGCACCTTTGTCTGAGCTTCATTAACTCTCCTCATTATGGAGGTTTTGTGTGATCTGTCGCCCTCTTCCTTTTCCTTATTGACCTTGTGCATCCCAGCAATGAGGTCATCCACACTCTGGCTCCTGATTGGTGGGGTCAACGCAAGATATGCTGGTTTCACACGTTTCCTGAGGGTGAATGATGACATACTCCTTTTTACCACACCTTCTAATGGGCTTACACGTCTGTTTGTAATGATCAGTGATGCACTTCATCGCTTGGAAAAATCTTCTTTTTAGACTGTAACTGACTTACAGTCTCGACTTTCTTATTTCTTTCAAATGTTTTAGAATTGAGTGATTTTCTGTAAATGATATTAATATGTTAATCTTCCTTAATCATCTGTGGTCATTTGTGTTGATGCATATCTGGATTCAGATGCTGATTGTTACAGTCCCTGCTTTTTCTTGAGTGGGTGGGGTTGTTCTTGGAGATGACCTCTAGATATTGTTGCTACTATCACAACATCTGATGGAATGGTATTCAATGAACATAGCTGTGTACCTCAACGTCATTGGGTGTTATGGCCTTCTATCACTAGACACCCTCAGCTGAGGCAGGCCCACCACAGACTGATCAGGCCTCATCATGGTTATCCCCCAGATGGTCGCTTGGTGATGGGGGTTGTGGGAAAGTCTGTGCATTGTTAGGCATGGCGTTGGTGGTTACACCTCAGTACTTGGTTGTGTCATCAGGTGTATCTGTCTTGTGTTAGTCTGATCTCACAGCTAACCAAGATGAAAAACATTTCCTGTTGCTAAAAGTTATTTTGATCAGTTTGCAGTCGTGACAGAGAACTGTTCCTCTTTCTAGATTGTAGAAGGATAAGGCTGATGTTATTTAATCCTGTGAAATGACCAAAACCAACAATGTGTTAATCCATCTCTCAATGATTTCAGATTTCTCAGCGCCAACCTTAGTGGTTCCTCCCAAAGACATTAATCTCTAAAAACAGTGTGTGATTCTAATACATTTGGTGCTGCAGTGAGAATCTCAGGCAGCAGGAAAGTGTGTGTGGGATTAAATGCTTGTAATGTGTCAGACAAAAGGTCTAATTTTACACAAAAGATTGATCATTTATTGTGTTTTTTAGATTTTATTCAGCTTTTATTCTTGCTGTAAGTCCATCTGACGTGTTCAGTGTCGAATCTGAGTGAATCTGATTTCAATAATAATGCGAGCTCAGGGAGGGGAGGCTGCTCTGAGACAGTGAACATCACTCTCCTTTGCACACATGTAGATGGAAGCAGACCAAGGCATGCCATGTTTGGCTCCCTCCCTCCCCAACAAGCTGCGATATAATAGGCCAGTCACCCCGACGCCCATCCACTCCCCCTCTGTTAGCTACAAAGCACTGGCATGCTCCTCCAGTTCCCCCTAATTGCTGCAGCGTGGCCACTAATGAGCAACACCCACGCCTCGCTACACCACCCAGCCCCCTCCTCCACGTTTCTCTCTCCGAGAACTAAACTCCAACTCAGCTTGTCTTTGTCTCTGTTTTCTCTCCTGCTGTATTTATCAAACAAAGCAGTCAAACCTATTGTCATATATAGAAAGTATTCAGACCCCTTCACTTTTTCACACTCTGTTTTACAGTTTTAAATCATGTCATTTTAAATGGATAAAACAGCCTTTTTCAGCCCATTAATCCACACTCAATAACCCATAATGGCAAAGTCAAAACATGTTTTTAAAAATATTTGCAAATTTATTAAACAGCAAACTGAAATCTCTCATTTGCAGAAGGATTCAGACCTTTAATTCAGTACTGTGTAGAAGCTCCTCTGGCAGCAGACTTTACAAGCTTTGCTCACCTGGGTTTTGGGAAGTTTGTCCCATTGTTCCTGACAGACCTTCGCAGGCTCCGTCAGACTGGATGGAAGTGTGTGTGTCAACTGCTGCCTTCAGGTCTCTCCACTGATGTCCTCTGATCATGTCTGGTCTTTGGCTGGTGACATTCAAGGGGAGTCAAAGACTTGTCCTTAAGACACTCCAGCGTTGTCTTAGCTGTTGGCTTTGAGTGTCGTGCCAAGAGGTGAACTATAGTCCCAGTCTCAGGTCAGGTGCACGCCGGAGCAGTTTTCCATCCATACACCTGTACGTCCGTCTCATTCTTGTGAACTTGATACATCATGAACAACTTGAGGGAATTTCAATATATCTGACACAAACAGCCACTGAACTGATTAGTGGTCAGAAGTCCTAGGTGGAGGTCACTGTAACCTCATGAAACATGTTCTAACTCACAAACAGAAGGGGAGTTTGTGAACATTCACGATTTCACATTTGGTCAGATGGTGAATTGGTGACACTGATGTTGGTTGCCGTGGTAATGATTGTACAGATCTTCTTTGCTGCCAGGTTGATGATATGTGTGAAAAATTGAAAAATCTCTCTTGAAATGATTCAGCGGAAACCCGAAACCAAAGCCCTCATTACCAGGTTCCTCAGATTCTAGAATCACAACTTATTCTATTTCAGAATTATTGCAGCCACTGTGCTCATTGAAATACGCAGTTCATTAGAGATACTTGTATACTCTTGTTTTGATCTAAGCCTCACCACGATTTTCTTTTGGAAGTTTACAGAGAGTTCCTTAGCTTGGTTTCTGTCGTGACATGCAGTATGAATTGTGGGATGTTATATACGCAGATATCGGCCCCTGAGTCCTATTAATTCAACTTGACACAGGCGGACTCCAGTCAACTCCTAGACACATCTCAAAGATAATTAAAGCAAACCGGCAGCACCTGACCTGATGCTGACTGGGATTTCTTTACCTTGCATTGACGTATTATTACAGACATTACAGGTGCAGTTGATTTCTGCTGTAGATAATCTGGATACACTGTCAGCTTGTTCACAGCCTCTCTGATCATCTGACCTCACTTCAGGTTTTAACTTAAATAAGCCAAAGGTTCCTAAACCTGTAATTTTGAAGTTCTGCCTGCATGTCACGGCATGGAATATGAAATGAAAGTAGTCAATTAATTGACAATCAATTAATCTTTAAGTTTATAGAAAGTGAGAAAACTGAAGCGGAGCATCCTGGTGTCTCCAGTTCAGTCCCAGCTGGGGAGCTTTGTTTAACATCACGCTCTATCTCTCCGCTCAGTTCCTGTCTGTTTGAAATGTCTGCTCTACAGTAAAGGCATGAAATGACCAAAAATATACTTCAAAAAATATTAAACTAAACTGTGAAACATGACAATCAACAGGTCCAGAGTGATGTCTTCAAATTGTTTTTTTTGTCTGACAATCAGTCCGAGACCTAATGCTAATTAATTTACTGTCAAAGAAACAGAGAAAAAGTCTCTGGTGTTCAAATGGTTGAAACCAAAGTATGTTTTGCATATTTGCTTGATAAACGGCTTCAACAGTTAATTGATTATCAACATTGCTGCTGAGTGATGTTTGATGTCGATTGAGTAATTAATTAATTGAAACTAAAGCAAAAGCAGAAAAGTAGAAAAGAAAAGAAGCTTTTATAAAACACCACACAACCAAGAGTGTGGAGTTTCACACAAACTGATGATGACGGATTTAAAGGATTTAGTCTGATTGACCGGCCAGTCCTAGTTTTTCCAGAAATGTTTAATTGTTTAAAACTTGTAATTATGTGTTTTGTAGCAGTTGTACTCTGGACCCGACCCCCACTCTTCCTCTCTTTGTGTTTGTCCAGCTCCTCTTTTTCTCTGCTTTCTCTCTGTAATGCAGTTACTGCTTCAGAGCTCATCTGTCCACGTCCCTCCTCCCTCCTCTGTCTCAGTGAATGTTGCTATCAGAGGGCGTGAGGCGGTGTGGACCTGTTGGTTGTGTCTCCTTAGAGATCTATAGTCTTTCTCTCCTGCACATCATCCATATGCAGACACAACAGCACTGACAGGCAAATCCTTCATAGATGATTCCTGCTCCTATCTCTCACCCCAGCCCCCACCCCCGCTCAGGTCCTTTCCTCATCTCCAAGCTTTTGAACCACTGGCTTTGATGGATGGAGCCTTAACATGGGGGGGGAGGGGGGCTGTGACAAATGTGTCCAGCACAGCCTGTTGATGGGAGTACATTAGCCAAAGTTGAACTGGAGTGAAACAGAGGAGAGGAGCCCTGCGTGTCCGTGCATCACTCTGTAGAACAATTACAAACCAGGCTGAACACACAGCCTCAGCACAGAGACTGATGGACCATCATCATCACTTTACCTTCACAGTGACCCGCTGCATGTGTTCACTGTGTCTGTGTCACTGTTTAGCGTCCTCAGAAAATTTCTTAAAACAATTTGACAAATTCAAAATCTGATCCCAACCCTTGGAAGGTGTTAGAAGCAGGTTGTCAGGATTTTCAGGTCATTAGATGTGGTGAATAGATCCTTCAGTCCTTGTGGGGAATTTTTCCAAGCAGAGGAAAAAAAGAAGAGTGGGGGGGGGGGGCATCTGCTGCTAGAGTACAGATGCTCTGATTAACCATAGCGTGCTTTTGACTTCCTGTTACACTTTTGATCTCTGTCTCTCAGGATGCAGAGGAGTATGCCGAGTTGCCTGTCAGACACAACGAGGACCAGCTGAACAGCCAGTTGGCTCAGCAGCTCCCACTGCAGGTCAACCCCCACTCCTACGACAGCGCCCACACCAAGACCCACCTGCTGCTGCAGGCCCACTTCAGCCACGCCCAGCTGCCATGCAGCGACTACACCACTGACACCAAGACGGTGCTGGACAACGCCATCCGGATCTGTCAGGTGAGATTGAGTGGGCGGGGTCAGCAGATTACTGATGTGATACTGATTCATGAAATTTAGAGTCATCACACACACCAGAACAAGCGATAGTGATTCAGACTGTAGGAACATTTGTACAGAGGCTGTGGATTAAAACAGACAGCGACCCAGTACAGCACACTCCCACCACATCATGGAGTGTCATGTGCACGTCTCCTGCCGATAGGAGATTACTGCACTGATTCGTAATGTTTTTATTGTGCCTACGAGGCCAAACCATGAGCTGTGGCCTTACACTAAACTGATCAACATGTGAGAGAAAGTGTAACTGCTGTGTTCACACATTCACGACTCACTGCAAGTCAAAATTAAGAGTTTGCGAACATTTAAAGTTATTGTTGTGTACTAACATAGAGGCTGGCAGAATATCTACTCTAATGTAGGAAACAGTCAGGTAGCAGGGCTGTGACCAGCTGACCGTCACTGGTCACAATGACAAACGTCACCAGTGGCACAGTATATCAGCTGTAGCCCATGTACGTTAACGACTCTTAACTATAGTGCAGTGGTCGTTCAAAATATGCCGGTTGCAACATTTGACATCATTATGGAGGGTCTCGACCGCCGCTCATCCAAACGGCTTCTCAGTCCTCACTGCACTTCCTCAGGTCCTCAGCAATATACCCTTCAGTTGCCAAGTCAGTCGGATTAATGTCTGTCGAGAAAATGAACGACAGACAGGTTCTTATCTCTTTATCATTAAGATGTCATGAGAAACACTATAGAGTAGAGGCCAAGAAACAAAGCTATATAACACAAGTTTACAATTGTATGTCTTTGCAGTTTATCAAACATAGCATCAGTTGATGGTGTCATGTCTGTGTTAGTAATCTAATTACGTTTTCATGTACAGTATATCATTTTAAAGGGCCATATAGTATAAAAGTAAATATACATGTCACAACAAAGCAGTCAGGGATGATATCAGCCACCTGGAGTCAGGGCTCTGAGAAAAGGATTAGCTGATTGACGGCTTTGTCTCTGTAGCTGCCGCTGAGGCAAAGCATATTTCCCATAAGTGCCACCTTCACGCCGCTGCCAGTAGATATTCCCTCAATGCACTCGCCTTTATGTCGCTGCTGGTCTCTCATCTGCAGTCCCTATCAATCCCATTCAAAACTCTGCACTGTCCTGGTGGAGACAGAAGAGTAGACGGCTCCTTCTCCTTCTCCTGATCACCATCCACTTCCAAGATGTCCCCAATGGCCTCACACACCTGTCACAAACTAGCGCTTTACCTGTCTACCCTGAGCAGCTAGAGGCTTAGAGCCTCCGATCCTCCTCTCTTCTGATTGGCTCACTGACCTGTTGTTACTAGAGCTCCAGAGAGAAGCCTGAGAGAGGAGATGTAGAACTACACTGAGATGGTTTTTATATCTTCTGATGGATCAACACTTCAAATAAAACACAGGAGAAGATATGGAGATTTAATGACTAAAGCTGATGAACTTTTTAGTTTTGCATCTGTTCTTGAAGTATTTAAAGCAAGTCAGTCTGCTACACCTGTTAATTCAATGTGTCAAATATTTATAGAATTAAATTAAAGAGACTATTCAAATTAGTTTTAATTTTTAATAATGGTTTTATGGTATTAAATAATACTAATTTTTGTTAAAGAATCTGAATATAGATATAGAAAGTTTGACAAAGTGGGATCATTGACAGGAATATGTTCCCAGGTGCTGATAAGAGCAGGAGTCATATGACGACAGGTTGACCTGACCGGTCCAGCTGTGTTCACACAGCTGGACCGGTCATTTCATAAAACCTCCTGGTGTTCATCATCAACTCCAGTGTGTGTACAGGCCTCAAGAGTTTAACAGAGTAATAAAGCAAGTCTACTTTAACATCAATTATAATAAAAGCTGAGTCATTCAATGACATGAGTAACATGAGCTAAAATGGTGTGAGAGAAATACTGAACTAATAGATGTGATAATGTGCTGCACATGAACAGAGAGCGCATGTTGGGAGCTGCTGCTGTAGATGAAGCGGAGAATAAAAGGCCAATGTTAAACATCAGCAGGTTATTTGTAGTTGAACTTAATTTTCCATCTCATAAATAACATGATGCTCAGAGCTTATATGTAACACCCAGCTTTCTCATTGTCTGAAATGACTCTACAGCTCAGTGGTCGTGTGGACAGTGGCACGAGACTTATCACAGTGATCAGAGTGTGTGTGTGTGTGTGTGTGTGAGAGGTGTGATATTTGATGGTGTTTGTTTAGTTTCTTTGTATGCACCGTTTGAAGTTAGGACCATGTCTGAACGTCTGTAAGCCATTGTCCACAGGTCAGGACGCCTGTTTGTGTGTGTGTGTGTAAATGTACATGTGCTTGTGATTTTCCATGCTGTGTATCTGGCAGTGATATTACATGGCTCATGGATGTGGTTACTTCTCTGGTGTCCTGCTGTGAGCATTTACTGAAGAGGTTCTGGTCTTCAGTTTCTTTATGCTTGTTTTTATTGAATAAATGTATAATGTATATTTTTATTAATGCTAACAGTTTACATAAAGACAGCTGCTGTTCCTGGACAACAATTTAATCTACAGGGTTGATCTGCCCTTTTTCAAATAGATACTTAGAACAAGGAGCTAGAAAATGCAATATATATATTGATAATAAATACATATTAAATTTCCTTATAAAATAAGCATATTTTTCTCAGTAACTCTTCAAGCTGGCTGATTGCTAAATGTTGGTTAGCAGAGAGTTAGTTCAGATCTTAACCAAAGGACCAGAGACAATTTATTCATTTATTTATCTTTATTTTTTTTTGACACTACCGAGGTATCAGCTGCTGTTCCTTGGCTCCACTCAAGTAAACATTACATTACATCATAATGCAAAACTATAATGTAAATTACAATCAAAGGCAAAAAAGGGAACAAGAAAATAACATCAAATACAAACCAAAGTAAAAAATAATAATAACAATGTAACAATGACAAGTTCCCGTTCTTTATCTAAACAGTCAGTAAAGCATTTCATACAGCTCAGAAACAATAATACCACTAAAAACAGCAGGTACAGTGACTGAAGAAAAAGAAATGAAGAGAAAAGAAATCATTCCACTGAAAATAGATTATCTTGCAAAATGTCTGTCTTTGAAATGCTGATGTCAGCAGACCCTGCTGAGGTCTGTTTTGAGCAGCTGTTTGAATCCATGCCTCAAAGAAAATCTACCTTTTACACAGATGTGGCTTTGCCTCTTACATGTTTGTATCAGGTCAAGGTTGGATTCAAGTCTTTCCCACAGGTGTGAAATAAACTTGTGGTGGTAAAGGATGTGACAAACAACAAACACGTGACCTTTAACACAATATTTTGGTTTATTGCATAATATTGGATGATATTGAAAAATTGATTTCATATTCATATAATATATTTTGCCTTTTCTTCATCCGCCACAGAGGAGGAGTAAAACTTCAGGATAAGTCTTTAGCTCAGGCGCCTGTCTATACTCTGTGTGTCTCTGTTTCTCAGGTCAGTTTTAACCTGAGAAACAGACACTAAAAAATAACGATACAGAAATTAGCCACAAAATATATTTAGTGAAAGAAAGATAAGATTCGCTTCTCCTTTTCGCAGCTACAGCTGCAGCTAAAGGGCAGAGGTCAAGTTAAGTGGCTGAATACACTCTTGAGTCTTGTAGCTTCCAGCGCAGCATAGATGCTTTCTTTCATAGACCTGGAAGCTACAAGCAAAATCAGAGAACAGCTACACCATAAGTTTGGAGGGAGTTTCTTTACCTGGTCCATGCTTGTCAAATATCCACTGTGTCCATGTCTTCTAATGTAAGACCAGAGAATGTGTCCCTCTCTGTGGTTCTCTGCAGTGTGTGTGATTGTGAGTAGACGCTTCTCACACTGGCAGAAAGCACAGAAACATGCTAAAATATGTCACCAGATATACATCTGTACCTGCAAGGGAAACACTGCAGGTTTCCTCATGCTGAATGTCACCAGCCACATTAGATATGGCTGACATTACTAATTCAGGGATCAGGGATCAGTCACTTTGAGTTTCTGGGCTCAGGTAGAGATGGTAGAAATCACGATTAGTGTGTCGGTCGTTTCACTCTTTGTTCCCTCTCTCAGGCGATGCTGGACGTAGCTGCTAATGAAGGCTGGCTCGTTACAGCCATCAGCATCTGCAACCTGGTGCAGATGATCGTCCAGGGTCGCTGGCTGTACGACTCCTCCTTACTGACGCTGCCTCATGTGGAACAACAAGACCTCTACCTGTTCAGGTAAACAGCATCATTCACCACAGGCACCGCTCCAATGCTCATACAGCCATTTGGAGCTAGCTCTGGTAGATGGCTGATCTGCTTTGTTGTTGTCCTGCTATACTTATAATTAGTGAACATCACATGTTGTCATGTTTCATTAACGTCTGAGCAGCTTCATGTCGTCTTTAGACCTCTGGGTGTAATGACAGACAGGACTCAGGGCTGTATGCACCATCAGTAGCTGGTGTCTCTCTGATTAACAGTTTCTAAATATTCCCCACCCTCAGTTACATCCTGAAAACTTCCCACACACATGCAGTCACACATACAGGAACTCATGAGTTAATGAGTCTGCAGGCCTGCCTCCTACAGCGTGAACTCAATCAAAATGATAAAGGAGGGATGAGAGAGGCCCAGTGGTGAACGACAGCAGGAAGTGTGGGGTTGGATTTGTTGTGATGTTGCCTCATGACCAAGGATTTCTCCCGTCACCTCCAATCACTCCACAGAAAATGGGCCAACAGCAAAGGGAGGAGGGACGGAGGGGGCTTCAGTGGACCAGTCGAAGGACTTCCTGAACTGATTGCTGCCTGCAGCGGGAAGGAAAGTATTTTCGCTGCTATCGTTGGACAAGAGTTTCATTCAACTCAGATTTCCCAGGTAAGATTATTAATATTATCTCCCCAAGAGCACACTGGGAATCAGTAACGTCCTTTAGGCCGTGTTCACACCTGGTATCAACATGTGTCGTTGGTGATCTGATCAGTGGTCAGTTTTAAGTTCAGGTGTAAATGTGTCCAAGTCTATACGTGAATGTGTCCTGGGCCACACTGAAGGACCGCCTGCTCAAATGATGTCCTCTGTGTAAGCAGAAGAAGTGCTCATTCACGCACCACCGGCGTCATATTAACATGTGAAAATAGTCACAACAACAACAGGCAGAATGGATTCTGTTGGATGGAGTGCTGACTTGGCACAGGAAGTGACCTGCTGCCTCCGCTGCTTAAAAACAACAGCGCATTTGGTCCTTGTGAATGAAAATGATGTGTGTTTAGAGTGGGAAGTGAAATCTGATCTCAAGTGGTCACTGGAGACGCCAGGTGTGAACTGATGTACTCAGAGCCACCCAGGACACATGTTACTGTCAGGTGTGAACGGGGCCTTAGAGGATGTTGATTTTCCACAGGAAATAAAGAAGAATAGAGGAATAGATTGCATGCACTTGAATATTGTACATTTCAAAAAAATAATCTTCATAATGGGCCTATTCACACATCTCATTTATGCAGATCATACATATTATCTCCCTCACACACACACACCATTATCACTGACGTGCCATGAGCAGTCTTGCCACTGTGGTCCCAGATACCTCCAGGATCCCCAATTACAGCTTCATTGATGGGGTTTACAGCTCCAATCTAAGTGCTAATTGCAGCAGTAATGAGAGTGTCCAGGCACATCGGCAGGCCCTGTGGCTTCACCCAATCAGTGTCCCCGCTTTCCCCCTTCCCCACCTTTACTCCCCCACTGCCCCTGCCCCCTCACAGTGTGGCAGCCTCTCTAATTAAATAATTAGATGTGCAGCAGTGTTCCTGTCTGACTCGCTCAGGGAGAGTAATCCTCATATAAATAGCTTTTGCCGGGTGAATCAGAGAGGTTTTCTCTTCCCAGCCTTCAATACACTGCCACACACACACACACACACACACACACACACACACACACACACACACACACACGCACACGCACACACACACACTCTTCCAGCAGTGTTGTTCTCTCTGTGCCTTTATCAGTTTTCATGTTTTCCCTCTTCGTTGTGTTGGAGCTTTTGGTTTGAACCAAGTGTTTCTCAAATCCTCCATAAAAACACTAAAAAGGCAGCTAAGATCAGTGTCTTTTATCAGACAGCTGATGGATCTGTCCATCCAACACCCCCCCACCACCACCACCACCACC